>NC_061122.1:92457934-92607866 GCF_002878395.1 Capsicum annuum
CAAGTTCCTAGTTCAAGAACTTCAAAAACCTCCAAAGTTCACCATTAATTCTGCAAATTTATTCAAGATTCCAATTTCTTAGTTCAACAACTCCAAGAACCATCATTCAAAGTCACGATTAACATCTCAAAAACGAGTATCGATGTAAAGTTCATCATTCAAGGTATGTGGGGGTTTTCAACAAGAACTTTCTTTCTTTCTTGTGCCCAAAAGTAATTTTCTGTACAAAGGCATAATTTTTATTTGATTTTTACGAATTTGAAGCATGAACCCATATCTTATGATGGTTATTATGAAATCTTGATGTTTATGATTTTGAAAAATGAATTTACATGTGTGGAGATATAAAACATGAATCTTGGATGATATTTATCATGATTTTGATATTTGGGTCGTGCATCCCCATTGGAAATTGTGTTATTTTGAGAAAGTGTGTGTTATAAGCACGTTGATGTTGAATATTTGAGATATTTTGAATGATTTGACCTTTTGGTCTTGAATGAGTTATTTTGAACTCGACTGTGAAAGAAATCCACGTTTTTATTGATTATAATAAAGGGCTAGCAAATTGGCTCCCGATGAAAATTGTTGAAGTATTTATTGTGGATTTTCTTTAATGTGAGCCTGAGGCTGATTTAAATTTCTGAGCTAAGTCCGGGAGTAATTTTTAGCACCGAGTGGGAGGTATAAAGTGACCTTACTTTCCTAGAACTACGTGCTGATGTAGGATGTGAGCATGTGGCTGATTTATATAGTGATCACTAGTATTTTTGAATTGATACTGGAAGTCCTACTCCGATGGCAAGGATATGACGGCTCTCCCCAACATGGGTTGTACGTTGGACTCCATGTAGCTCACATGGTTTATCTCGATTATAGGATCTCCCAATGTGTGTGTGTGTACTCTTCGATCTGAGATAAAAACATATTTGCTTAAAAGACTGAGTTTGAGAAAGTCATTATTCTTAAAAGATTTAAGGAATATTTTCTAATGAGAATTGACATGAGATTTGATTGTTTTGATGATTTGAAATTGAGATGAAAGTGAATTGAGAACGTATTATAATGACTCACTTGTTTTACTTTACATGTATTATTCATCCATGATATTGATGATTTAATTCGAGCTAAGTGAGCCATCTATATCAGCATGCATAATTTTATAAACTGTGATGATATTAAGATATTATTTGATATATGCATTGCACCCTCATATGCTTGGTATTTTTCCATGGTACTGACCCATATATTCGTATGTGGGCTATATTTTCTCAGAATATAGGTACAAGGTATAGTTGTACCTTCAGATCCAGTTAGTTCGTGGTATCCAGTCAGCAGGTGATGAGTCCTTTTGATTCAAGGGCTTGGGTTAGTTATACAGAGTTTATCGTGTTGTATTTTCTTTATTCAGTCGTATTGAGTTGGGGTAGTCGGGAGTCATGACCCGGCTACCTACAGTCAATACTTGTAGAGGCTTCATAGACAGTCAGTAGAAGTTGATGTATTTTGTTTCAATTTTGGTTGTAAAGGCAAAATTGTAATCCTGTAAAATTCTATTTTTGTATCGATCAGATTCAGAAAAGAGTTAATTTCTGCTGATTTGTATAGATTTGTATTTTTATTTAGTTGCTTATGATTTATGCCAGTAGAAGGTTTAGCTTGGGGTCACTTGTGACCTTAAGCACCGTGTGACGTCTCAGGACCCAATTTTAGAGAGTTACAAACTTGGTATCAGAGCACAGAGTTCAAGTGTCCTAGGGTGTCTATGAAGTCATGTCTAGTAGATTCTTGCGGAATGATATGGAGACGTCTGTACTTTTCTTCGCGAGGCTATAAGGCATTTAGGAAATGTTTCCCTTCTTTCAAGTCTAAGATCATGCTATAAAAAGGTTCTCCAAGAAGTTTATATAGATTCTCATCTTACTCTATTTTGGCCAACTCTGCCTCATTTTCAAGGTATCAGAAACAATTAAGCTTAATTCTCCGTAGATAGTTATGGGATTGTAAGAGAGCTAGAAAGTATCCTGCCATTGCTTTTGAGTTCCAAAGATTGAAGTACTTTATTCATGTTCATAAAAGTCGTGAACTAAGCATAGGTTAGGTGTGCTTTCAGATTCCTCATCAGAATCTACAATGTTAATCTATACTTCTCCCTCTATGTATTATTTTTGAGATAACATGATTTGCAAGCTCCAGTTCTTCCCCAGGTAATGCTTCTATATTTTTTAGAAGAAATTTCAAAAGTTACACAAAGGGCTTGAGAGGAGCTCTCTAGTGTGTTAAGTTCCTTAAGTTGAAAGTTATGCCCTCATTCTTATGAGTTATTTAATTAAGACAGAGTAAGGTGTATTCTTAGATCGTTGAATGTTGTGTTTCAAGTTTCTATCTCTTGTATTATGTAATCTTGTTATCATTATGTTTGTGAAAAATCAAAGTCTAGTGAAGCCGTGTGGGGCTCTTTCGATTCACTAGCATAGCTGCTGTGTTATTCATCTCAAATATTTTTTTTCAAAACTCATATTCAAAGCCTAGTGGAGCCGTGTGCGGCCTATTTCGATCCACTAGCAACTTGTAGTTCATCTTGTTCCTTGTGTTGGCTGAAAATGTAGGATGTGGAGGTGTAGTAGTAAAAAGGATGGTAAGTGTGATTTGTTAGCATAAGTATAGCGAAATCCCTTTTTGCATGCAATTGGGTTAATAGGAAGTGATATAGTTTGTTTGAGGTATAAAACGAGTGTTGACAATATTTGTATGACAGAGAGTATAGGTTAGTGATCAAAGTACTCGGTGGGTAAGTGTTGTTAATCTAGGCGCTCTCCAGATTGCAAGAGGAATTTCAGTTAAGACGTAGAGAGTTATGAACTAAGTTAAGTTGTGTATGAAGGATAGATAGTAGTGACGGGTGAAAGAAGGATGTGTTAATGGATTGTGAATAAGATAAGCTATATGATTATGACCAATTATTATTGTTATGAAGTTTAAATGGGCTAGCATTTGTTGAGGATTGTTTTATAGTTTCTAAGTGGAAATTTCGTGCGAAAAGTTTTAAGTTATATTGTGTGCTAAAAGTTAAGTTTGAATGATTGGTGATCATGAAGGTGACTATGACGATTTCTTGATTAATGGTATTAGTTGTTAGGAAGTGATCTAATAGGCTTGAATAGTGGATATAAGAGCCTAAGTTTGGTTGATTCGTGATTAAGTTTGATGTTGTATTTATCATGAGAAAGTTCACCCAAGATATTATGGGACTGCTTTAATTTCAAGGATTAGTGTATGACTGTAATGGCTAAGCTTCTTAGATGTGATTTTGATTTTTATGGTTTAGAAATATAAGTTTACAAGCGTGATTTTAATAAGCGATGACAGAGGTAGTATGGTCCGTTAAGGATGAGAAAAATTTGAGTTGAGCATTAGACTCTAAGATTGAAATTCCGAAGTTGAGCTGAAAGCGTTAAAACTCTAGATGGTGTATGCTTATTTTGAGCTAAGTGGTAATGTGAAGTAAGATTGAGATTAAGCTTTCATGTATATTGTGGTTAGTTGAAGTTTTAAGTGGTTATCTTGAGGGATTGTGGTGTACATGTTTCAGATTTTGGAAGCTAGTTATGCTTCAATTAGTAAACTTCTACTAAACGATCTTTATTTTCCAAGTATTCCAGCTCAGTTAATCAGAATCGTATAGTGTACCTTCTCATTTATCATTCATCATGTTATCCAAGGATCTTAGGAATGAAATCATTTCCATACGTAGCATCTCAGTAGTTACGAGTATACCTCTGTTCGTGCGTCATGCATATGAGCTTATTCATAGGTGCCCCGTGCACAGTCTTAATAACCCTGTGAAATAAGTGTTGTAAAGGAACATAGAGTCCCAAGGGGGAGATACCCCGTGACTTCTTAAAGCTTCCGTGTTTTAAACACATCTATTTCATGCTCAAGATCTCATTACGATCCTTGAATTGGCTATTGTTGCATACGCATTCATACATTCCAGAGTCAGTTCAGCTAGATATTTATGCGTCAGATATACATGTTCAGTATGAGGACTAGGAAACTGTAATTCCAAATCGTACCGATATGTCTCAGATGTTCGCGTCCCTTAAGAAGGCTAGTTGATCAGTGCTTTTATCCTATCAAGCGACATTTGAGGATGAATGTTTCCAAGGGGGAGATAATGTAATACCCTGAAAAATTTTCTTCGTAAAGATTTCATGAGAAACGTATCGAGTTCTATGCTTTAGAGAAATCCATAAATTTTTTGTGTAGTATTTCTAAGACATTGACCTACCATTGTGTAGAGTACCAAATAAGCTTTACAACGATATGTAGATCATCGAAAATGGACACTCGAGCGATGAGTTACGACCATTCCAATCGAATTACGACCATTCCGATCGAACTGTGAACAGTAAAACGTGCAGGGGAAAAGTACTGAGGCCTGGCGTATTTTTGCTTCAACTTTAAATGATCATAACTCCTTGTACATAATAATCTGAGTGATCTACTGTATATCAATGGAAAGCTCTTCAAGTCCTCTTTCCAATGAAATTGGTTTCATCCAATTTGTCTATCGGAGCAAAAAGTTATGGTCGATCTACTTCAGCCTATCAAAAGTGAATTTTTGGGTCAACTTCAAACGATCATAACTCCTCGTACACAATGATCTGGGTGAGATACTATATATCAACGTAAAGATATGAGAGTCGTCTTTCTAATGAAATTGGTTTCATTCAATTTGGATATCGGAGTAAAACGTGATGGTTGATCTACTTCAGACTATCAAAACAGTTCACCAAAGGACAGATTCGAGAATTATTTGATTTTTAGGGGCGTTTTGGTCATTCCCCCTCACCCAAAATCCATCCAAACCCTATATTAAAGCCTATTAGAAGCATTATATGTTATATGTCATCAAATTCCCTCAAAAAGAAAACCCTAAGCTCCTACATCCAACTTCAAGAACCTCCAAAGTTCACCATTAAATCTGCAAATTTATTAAAGATTCCAAGTTCCGAGTTCAAGAACTTCAAGAACCTCCAAAGTTCACCATTAATTCTGCAAATTTATTCAAGATTCCAAGTTCTTAGTTCAACAACTCCAAGAACCATCATTCAAAGGCACGATTAACATCTCAAAAATGAGTATCGATCTAAAGTTCATCATTCAAGGTATGTAGGGTTTTTCAATAAGAACTTTCTTTCATTCTTGTGCCCAAAAGTAATTTTCTTTACAAAGACATGATTTTTATTTGATTTTTATGAATTTGAAGCATGAACCCATATCTTATGATGGTTATTATGAAATCTTGATGTTTATGATTTTGAAAAATGAATTTACATGTGTGGAGATATAAAACATGAATCTTGAATGATATTTATCATGATTTTGATATTTGGGTCGTGAATCCCCATTGAAAATTGTGTTTTTTTGAGAAAGTGTATGTTATAAGCATGTTGATGTTGAATATTTGAGATATTTTGAATAATTTGACCTTTTGGTCTTGAATGAGTTATTTTGAACTCGACTGTGAAAGAAATCCACGTTTTTATTGATTATGATAAAGGGGTAGCAAATTGGCTCCCGATGAAAATTAATGAAGTGTTTATTATGGATTTTCTTTAATGTGAGCCTGAGGCTGATTTAAATTTCTGAGTTAAGTTCGGGAGTAATCTTTAGCACCAAGTGGGAGGTATAAAGTGACCTTACTTTCCTAGAACTATGTACCCCTGTAGGATGTGAGCCTGAGGCTGATTTATATAGTGGTCACTAGTGTTTTTGAATTGATACTGGAAGTCCTACTCCGATTGAAAGGATAGGACGGCTCTCCCCAACGTGGATTGTACGTTGGACTCCATGCACCTCACATGGTTTATGTCGGTTATAGGATCTCCCAATGTGTGTGTGTACTCTTCTATCTGAGATGAAAACATATTTTCTTAAAAGGCTGAGTTTGAGAAAGTCATTATTCTTAAAAGATTTAAGGAATATTTTCTAATGAGAATTGACATGAGATTTGATTGTTTTGATGATTTGAAATTGATATGAAAGTGAATTGAGAACGTATTGTAATGACTCACTTATTTTACTTTACATGTATTATTCATCCATGATTTTGATGATTTAATTCGAGCTAAGTGAGTCATCTATATCAGCATGCATAATTTTATAAACTGTGATGATATTAAGATATTATTTGATATATGCATTGCACCCCCATATGCTCGGTATTTTTCCATGGTACTGACCCATATATTTGTATGTGAGCTACATTTTCTCAGAATGTAGGTACAAGGTATAGTTGTACCTTCAGATCCAGTTAGTTCGTGGTATCCAGTCAGCAGGTGATGAGTCCTTTTGATTCAAGGGCTTGGGTTAGTTATACAGAGTTTATACTGTTGTATTTTCTTTATTCAGTCGTATTGAGTTGGGGTAGTCAGGAGTCATGACCCGGCTACCTACAATCAGTATTAGTAGAGGCTTCATAGACAGTCAGTAGAAGTTGATGTATTTTGTTTCAATTTTGGTTGTAAAGGCAGAATTGTAATCCTGTAAAATTCCATTTTTGTATCGATCAGATTCAGAAAAGAGTTAATTTCTGCTGATTTGTATGGATTTGTATTTTTATTCAGTTGCTTATGAGTTATGCCATTAGAAGGGTTAGCTTGAAGTCACTTGTGACCTTAAGTATCATGTGACGTCTCGGGACCTGATTTCGGGGTGTTACATCTATTCAGCTTGAAACTCACATGAAAAATGTACTAACATATATAGAAACTGAAGGTAAACAATTTCATGGCTTAATATAAATCTTTAACTTTGGAAACCTTAAACAAACTCCTTGAACTTAAAACATACAAGGTCTGAGAAGACTCTACTGCTAACTAAAGAGCCACTGAGATAGACCCCAGTTAACCCAAACTTAAACGGAAATCAAATAACTAAAGTACTTTCATAAATGAACAAGGGTCTGATAAGCTAGGTCCTCAGACTAAGAGGACTTACCAAAAGTTGGGATGCAGGCGATGATGCCCGTAGTAAACCGTGTTACTAAAAATGAAAATCATAACCTACATTATAAGACAATATAGCACATAGACATATATGTGGGTCAGTACTTTTAGAATGTACTGGGCAGGCGGGAGGGGGGAGAATGCATTTGTAAAACAAGAGTTGTCTATATATGTAAGCTTTCAAATAATGCATGCTAAGAATAAGTGACTTACCTTTGACTTGAGTAAAAATAAAGACTGTTAGATCATAAAACATGGATAATGAAGCATATGAATAAGCTTAGTGAACCACAACACTTAGTTTCTGAAATCTCTATTTTTATTATTTCTTATGGGATATTTTTATAACCAACATAAACCATGTGAGCTACCATGGAGTCCAACGTCTTACCCATGTTGAGGAGAGTTGTTCTACCTTTTCCATCTAGATAAAACCTTAACGTAAGTGATCACTATACTTCATCCATACTTGGAAAAAGCTTAACCTATGGTGGCTCGTAGTTTTCAGGAATTTAGGATACAATCATCCGCATTCCCTTCTCGGTGCAAAATACTACTCCCAGAATACATATATACTCATACTTAAGAAATCCACCTTAAATAGCATAAGGGTTTATAGACTAAAAGCCAATTATGCTTCTCCTTTACTTTAAATCATACTAAAGATAAACAATTAGTAGATTTCATGTCTTATCTTTAGATCAAAAGATCAAGCTTCCATAAATCATGCTATAATGCATATGAATGGAACTTAAAAAGGCTTACACTTTCTTATAAACTGAATGTTTCTTATTGAATCTTGAAACTCTTACTTTCTTTAATTGTAGTTATAATAAAATATCAGGCTCAATACCCATCTAGAAATCTTTCATCAGAATCCAAATCAAAGTAATAAAACTCAAATCACAATATCAATCTTATAGTTCAAAATATGAGTAGATGTAACATGTATGCATCTTTAGCCTTAAAATCACAAGATACTGGTATACAATACATAAGAATTTAAGGGGTGAACCCTAATATAAATCATGTAAATTCAATCTTAAAATCATGCTTTTTGGGCACAAGGATGAAAGATTAACCTTGTTCGAAAACCCCACATACCTGGAATTGCTTGACTTGTGAAGAAGACTTAAACTTTGAGACTTAAGAGATGACTTGGTAAGAAAACCCTAATCTTGTTGTTCTTAAAGAGATGGGAGGAGAATAGATATTGTTAATTGACTGGGAGCGTGAGGAAAATAATTCCTCTCTTGAGTATAGATCGTGGGTTGGGAGTTATAAGAAGATATAAGACCAGAAGGCCCTTTAACTGAACTTTACAAAAATTGATTGCCAATCGTCACGAGTCAACCATACGACCATATGGTGATCGTACGAGTTGGAATAGTGACTCGTAAGCTTGGTAGTTAAAGGATAGCATACACTGGTCAACACACGAGTTGTAACCTATGACTCGTTACTTGTCTATACGACTTTGGAATAACCACTTTTATTTTGGATAGAATCTTAGGGAACCTAAACTGCGGAACTCATGACTTTACTACATACGACTCGTACCATGCCTTGACGATTTCTAGGTCCAACTCATATCTACAATAGACTTTAACTACTATATACTGCCATAGGTACGACGTACTATATACGACTCGTATGTTATATGTACGACTTAAGGAAATGAGTCGTATGTTGAACGGGGGCTTTCAGACATGGTGTATTACAATATCTCACCTTTGGAAATATTCGTCCTTGAATGTGATTCATTTAGAATTTGAAATAGAATCAACACTCTTACACTGAACTTATAACTAAGCTTATATCTATCACAAGGATCTGATTACTCATAACATAAGATATGACTTAAGAATACTTAAACAGACTTAAAGAGAAAAGGTTTTAGCTAAAAATAACTATTTACCTTCGGTAGGAACCGAGTTGGAAAAATAGATATGAGGATACTTGGTCATTATGTCTACTTCAGCTTCCCAAGTGGCTCCTTCAACCAAATGGTTTCTCCAAAGAATCTTTACTGACGTACCTTCAAACCTGCCTATTAAGTATCTCCATATGAATCTCCTCATATGACAAGTTATCTTTGACTCCAATACTCTCTAAGGAAACTAATAAGGATGGATCTCTAATGCACTTCATAAGTATTGAAACATGGAACACTAGATGAACTACAGCTAACTCTAACTGAAGGTTCAATTTGTAAACCACCTCTCCTATACGTCCTACTACCTCATACGGACCAATAAATCGGGGACTCAGCTTCCCTTTCCTTCCAAATCTCACTATCCCCCTTCATGGGTGATACTTTGAGGAATACCTAATCCTCCACTTCAAAGGTAGATGATGATCCCAAATTCCTTTAAAGTCTAAAACACATGCCCTCAACATATCTTCTAATGTCTGAATGGTGCGTTCATCCTGACCATCGGTCTGCAGATAAAACATAGTGTTAAGCTTAACTTTTGTCCAAGGCTTTTCTAAAAAGACAGCCAAAATTGAGAAGTGAATTGTATGCCTCTATCTAAAATGATGGATAAGGGTATCCCATAAATCCTTACTAACTCACGAAATGGGTTGATTTAGTCATTCGATCAACTATAAACTAAATTGAATCATGTTGACGTCTTGTACGAGGCAACCCTGTGATGAAATCCATATTCATTATTTTCCACTTCCAAGTAGGAATGCTGATCTCCTGTAGCATACCACCCCGTCTCTGGTGTTCAATTTTAACATGCTGGCAATTAGGGCACTTGGCCACAAACTCTACTATGTCCGTCTTAATACCATTCCACCAATAAATTTCTCGTAAGTTGCGGTACATCTTAGTAGCACCCAAATGAATGGAATACCTTGAACCATGAGCCTCAGCTAGTATCCTTTCCCTCAACCTGTCTACATTTAAAACACAAAGCCTACCTTGATAGTGAAGTACACTATCTCCCCCTTGGGAGAAAACTTCAACATTCTGTTGTTGGACTACTTCCAATATTTGGCTAAGTATGGGATCATTTCGCTGTTTCTCCTTCACTTCTACTACTAAAGATGATTTTGAACCGTTCTGAACTACTACTCCCCCATCATCAGTGTCGAGCAAACGTACTTCCAAATGGGTTAATCTATGCATCTCTTTGACCAATTCTTGTTCTTCCTCTTTTACATGAGCCACACTACTCATGGACAACCTACTCAGTACGTCATCCACCAGGTTGGCCTTACCCTAATGATAGAGCAAACTCATGTCATAATCTTTTAATAACTCCAGCTACCTCCTTTGATGAAGATTCAGCTCCCTCTAAGAAAATACATACTGAAGACTCATAGGGTCAGTGAAAATATAAACATGCACACCATCTAGGTAGCGTCTTCAAATTTTCAAGGCAAACACCACGGCAGCTAACTCTAAGTCATGAGTTGGTTGTGATCCTTAAGTTTTCTGGAGGCATAAGATATAACTCTCCTATTTTGCATCAACACATAACCTAACCCAACTCTACAAGCATTACAATACACCACAAATACGTCTAACCCCTCTGGTAAAGCTAACACTGGAGTCAAAGTCAATCTATCCTTCAACTTTTGGAAACTCTTCTCATACTTATCTGATCATATAAACTTTACTTTATTTTGGGTCAGCTTAGTCAACGGTGAGTCTATAGAGTAGAACCCTTTTATAGATTTTCTATAATATTCAGCCAAACCTAAAAAGCTCATGATATCAAATGGAATGATGGGTCTAGGCCAGTAATTCACTGCATTATTCTTCAAAGGATCTACATGAATACCAGCCCCTGAATGACATGCCCTAAGAAGGTGACAGATTCCAACCAAAATTCACATTTACCAAAGTTCACTTATAATTGATGGTCCTTGAGGGTATGCAGTACTATTCTCCAATGGTCTGAATATTCCTCCTCACTCCTGGAATACACCAGTATGTAATCTATAAAGACAATGACAAATATTTTCAAGTACTGCTTAAAGACCCTGTTCATCAAATCCATAAAGGATACAGGAGTATTTGTCAGTCCAAATAACATAACCACAAACTGAAAATAATTGTACCTTGTTTGGAAAGTTGTTTTTGGAATGTCTTGATCCCTGACTTTCAATTGATGATATCCCGACATACGGTCAATCTTGGAAAACCATCGAGCACCTTAAAATTGATCGAATAAATCATAGATTCTAGGAACAGAATACTTGTTCTTGATGGTAACCTTGTTTAGCTGTCTATAATCTATACACATTCTGAGAATGCCATCTTTCTTGTGCGTTAAAAGGACCAGAGCACACCACGGAGAAACACTGGGTTTGATGAAACCTTTATCTAAGAGGTCCTTAAGTTGCTCCTTTAAATTATTAAGTTCAGCCAAAGCCATGCGATATGGAGGGATAGAGATGGGCTGAGTATCAAGAAGAAGATCAATACCGAATTTTATTTCTCTGTCTGGAGGTACCCCTGACAGATCTTTGGGGAAAACCTTCAAAAAGTCATTTACTACCCAAACTAATTGAACTGTCGGGACTTTAGGCTAAGCATCTTTAACTCGAACTAAATAGTAGATACACCCTTTTGATATTAACTTTTTGGCCTTAAGATAAGGAATAAAATAACCACTGGGAGACACAGAACTACCCTCCCATTAAAAAACTGCCTCACTAGAAAACTGAAACTTCACCAAGTGGGTGTGATAATCTATTGAGGCATAGCATGAATGGATCCAATCCATGCCTAGAAAAACATTGAAATCTACCATTTCTAACTCTATTAGGTCCACTAGTGTGATCGTATGGAGGATGATAATAGGACACACCCTATAGACTCACCTAGCAATAATTGACTCACCCACTGAGGTAGAAACTAAGAAGGGTTTAGGGAGATTTTCAATACCTAACCCAAAATTTACAGCAACCAATGGAGTTACATAAGAGAAATTTAATCCCGGGTCTAACAACACATATACATCAAGGTAAAAGGTACAAAGAATACTAGTGACAACATCTAGTGAACTCTCCTTCTCCTGATGGGATGGTAAAGAATAGAATTAATTTTGGTGCTAACTGCCACCGGTACTGAATGACGCACTCTGAGGAGGAACTGGGCGGCTTGGCTGACCTACTGGATTAATAGCTTGAGTCTTAGGATGAGCATCTCTACTTTCTTGCTTAGCATATGGACTCTCCTTGATCTGGTGGCCCAACTTTCCACAATTATAGAAACTCCCCTTGCCCATCAAATACTCACTAGGATGGGTCCTGCCACACTTTGCACATATTGGGTAACTGGGCCTCCTGAATACACTATTTTGAAACCTAGAATTTGAAGTCCTGCTCCACTGCTCCTGTCTGGCCCTAGGTGTAGGGGTGTTAGCTGAAAATGGCACAGACATCGATGAATGACCCTAAAACTGTGAATGACTTCCCCCTCCAGACCTTGGTTGACTATACTCAAACTTTCCAGTCTTAGCTCTCTTATTTCTCTTCTTTTTTTTCCTTTAAATCTTTTTCCTCAATCTGTTGAGCATGATTCATCAACCAAAAAATATCTATATCCTAAGTCAACATGGCAGTCCTACACTCCTTGACCACTAAATCAGACACCCTCGTAACAAACTTACTCATACGAGCTCTTGAATCAGACAATAACTCTGGGCATATTTGGCCAACTGAGTGAACTTAAGGTAGTACTCCTTCATTGTCATAGAGCCCTACCTCAGGTTCATTAACTCCTCTAATTTAGCCTCTCTCATCTCACGAGGAAAGAATATGTCCAGAAAAATACTCTAAATCACCTGCTAACTCATATGAGCTGCATTCTCACCCCTACCATCCTTTCATATAGTGACCCAATCATAAGCAACACCCTTCAGTCTATAAGATGCCAACTCTACACTCTCCTCTTCAGTAATATGCATGATCTCAGTCATCTTTCTCACCTCATTAATAAAGAGTAGAGAATCCTCATCCACCTTTGACCCATGGAACTCAGGTGGATTTATCCTCATAAAGTCCTGAATCTAGGTTGCAACTAAGTTACCATTTTGCTGAAGTGGGATTATTGCCTTTTGGTTTCCCTTAACATTAGCATTCACAGCTTCGGCCAGCGCTTGAAAGACAGCCCAAAATTCAACATGAAATAATTCTCATTTAGAGGGTTTTTGTGTAAGGGTGGTTGATCACCGTTTCTCTGTGCATCGGCTCAATGAGCTGGCATATTCTATCACATAAAAGCATGAGTTAAGATAGATAGAGACAACTGTAAGCACGATAGATCATAAAAGAAATTATGATTCCTATTTTGCTCCATAGCCTCTTGCTCATAAACATGGCATGCTTCACATTCATGATCAAAACTCTACGTAACGTGGCTTGTCCGACTCTCTAGGACTCTTTAAAACTTAGGATCTAATACCAAGTTTGTAATGCCCAGAAGTACCCCCTGGATGTCACATGGTGCTTAAGACTACAAAGAGCCCTAAGCTAACCCATGATATCTATTCAGCTTGAAACTCACATAAAAGGTGAACTAACATATATAGAAACTGAAGGTAAACAATTTCATGGCTTAATATAAATCTTTAACTTTGGAAACCTTAAACAAACTCCTTGAACTTGAAACATGCACGGTCTGACAAGACTCTACTGCTAATTAAAGAGCCACTGGGACAGACCCCAGCTAACCCAAACTTAAACAGAAATCAAATAACTAAAGTACTTTCATAAATGACAAAAGTATGATAAGCTGGGTCCTCAGAATATGAGCACTCACCAAAAGTCAGAATGCAGGTGATGATGCCCGTAGTCAATCGTGTTGCTGGAAATGAGCATCAGAACATGTATTAAAAGATAATGTAGCACATAGACATATATGTGGGTCAGTACTTCTGGAATGTACTGAGTATGGGGGAGATGCATATGTAACACAAGAGCTGTATATATATGTAAACTTTCAAATAATGCATTCTAAGCATAAGTGACTCACCTTGGACTTGAGGAAAAATAAATACTGCAAGATCATAAAACATGGATAATAAAGCATATGAATAAGCTTAGTGAGCCACAACACTTAGTTTCTAAATCTTTACTTTTATTCTTTCTTATGGGAGATTTTTCTAATCGATATAAACCATGTGAGCTACCATGGAGTCCAACGTCTTAACCACATTGGGAAGAGCTGTTCTACCGTTGCCATTGAGATTGAACCTTAACATAAGTGGTCCCTATACTTCATCCATATTAGGAAAAAGCTTAACCTATAGTGGCTCATAGTTTCCAGGAATTTAGGATACGCTCATCCGCATTCCTTTCTCGATGCTAAATACTAGTCCCAGAATACATATATGTGTATACTTAAGAAATCCAACTTGAATAGCATAAGGGTTTATATACTGAAAGCCAATTATGCTTCTCTTTTACTTTAAATCATACTCAAGATGAACAATTTGTGGATTTCATGTCTTATCTTTAGATTAAAAGGTCAAGCTTTCATGAATCATGCTATAATGCATATGAATGGAACTTAAAAAGGCTTACAATTTATTATAAACGTAATGCTTCTTCTTGAATGCTAAAACTCTTACTTTCTTTAATAACAGTTATGACAAAATATCATGCTCAATACCCATATAGAAATCTTTCATTAGAATCCAAATCAAATTAATGAAACTCAAATCACAATATCAATCTTATAGTTCAAAATATGAGTAAATATAACATATATACATCTTTAGCCTTAAAATCACAAGATAATGGTATACTTCAATACATGAGAATTTAAGGGATGAACCCTAATATAAATCTTGTAAATTCAATCTTAAAATAATGCTTTTGGGGAATAAGGATACAAGATTAACCTTGTTCAAAAACCCTACATACTTGAAATTATTTGACTTATGAAGAAGATTTGAACTTTGAGACTTGACAGATGACTTGATGAGAAAACCCTAATCTTATTGTTATTAAAGATGGAAGGAGAAAAAATATTGTTAATTGACTGGGAGTTTGAGGAAAATAACGTATCTCTTGAGTATAGGTTGTGGGTTGGGAGTTATAAGAGGAGAAAAGACCAAAAGTCCCTTTAACTTAACTTTATAAAAATTGATCGCCAATCATCACGAGTCAATCATACGACTCATATGGTGATGGTACGAGTTGGGCTAGTGACTCGTAAGCTTGATAGCAAGGATAGCATACACTGGTCAACATACGAGTGGTAACCTACGACTCGTTACTTGTCTATACGACTTTGGAACAACCACTCGTATCTTGGACTGAATCTTAGGGAACCTATAATGTTGAACTCACGACTTCACTACATACGAATCATACCATGACTTGACAATTTCTAGGGCCAACTCGTATCTACAAAAAACTTCAACTACTCCACACTGCCATAGGTACAACTTATTATATATGACACGTATGTTATATGTACGACTCAAGAGAATAATTCGTATGTTGCATAAAGGCTTTCAGACATGGGGTATTACATTGGCTGAAGGATGTAAAGGCTAAAATGTACCTGCGTGGAAGCACAACGACAATCGCTACCTGTGTGTTTCACTCACACTTTTATATAGTACTAGATAAGTATGCCTATAGGTGTCAAATGAGAGAATTGGATTGAGATTGAAAATATAAAATGAGTTGAATTAGATATGTGGTTGGGTCATAACCCGCTCAAATTTATTTTGGGTTGAAATGAATAAAAATTGGGTTGAATTTTTTACCCTCCCAATTTGATCCGCTTAGTTTAAAATATATTAAC
Organism: Capsicum annuum; assembly: GCF_002878395.1. Classification (NCBI taxonomy): domain Eukaryota; kingdom Viridiplantae; phylum Streptophyta; class Magnoliopsida; order Solanales; family Solanaceae; genus Capsicum; species Capsicum annuum. Next base: position 92,473,730 of record NC_061122.1, read on the forward strand.
ATACTATTATTTATCTCTCGTAAACCCAACTCAAAAAAATAAATTGAATGTGGTAATAAGTTGAGTGGGTGGGTAGGAAAATGGGGTGGGGTAAGAATAATTTTTTTTTATTTTTTTTTAAATAAAATTTCATTTTTTGAGAAGGGCTCTAGGGTTGAGGGTAGGAGGGGTGGGGTTTAGGATGGGGTTGAGGTAAAAGAAACTTAAAAAAAATCTAAAAAATAACTGTTTGAGAAAGGGGTATCCCATGGGGTAGGGTGGGGTGGGAATTAGAGGGTGGGGTAAGATTTTGTTTTAAGAAAATAAATATTTTTTTAAGAAAAAAATTAGGATCGGTATAGGTTTTGGGGTGTGAGGGGTAGGGAAGGGATAAGGGTTGAGGTGGTGCGGGGGATACATGGGATAGGGGGAGATGGGGATTGGGGTGAAATTTTTTTTTTTAATAAAAAATATTTATTTATTTTTAAAAAATATTTCTAAAATTATATATCATTTTGAGAGGGGTAGGAGATACGAGAAAGGGGAGAGGGCAGAGTTTTGATCGTGGGGTAAGAAAAGATTTTTAGTTTTTTTACAAAAAGTTAAAAAAGAATGTGATAGGGTGGGGGGTGAAGGTGGGGGGTAAGGGTTTGGGGTAGGGAGAGGGATATGGATGAGGTAGGGTGGGGCAAGAAAAAGAATTTATAAAAAACTTTTTAAGAAATATAAATCATATATTTAATGAAGGCGTAGGTGGGGATGCGGTAAGCTGGGGGTGTACTGGGGTTAGGTGAGGTTGTTGACACCCAATTTTGACCACCCGATACTCCATTTAGGCTGATATTTTTTCAGAATTATTAATTTCAAATATTAATCATTTTTATACACTATTCTTATATCAAACAGATATTGACATGTCACGTTCATGATTTTAAAATATATACATTGTTTATTACTCTTTATTGTTGTTCTTTTTTTACAATTAATTAATTTAAATATAATATTTTATATAAATTAGTTGATATTTATTAAATTATTCATAAATATGTGCACTCACATTTTACAAACATGTTATTATTATTATTATTATTATTTACATGCACCCACATTCTAAAATATGAGTGTTTTAGTTTCAACTATTGTTAATTTTATTCTAAATTAATTGTATATTTTTTATATTATTTAATTAAATAGCATTTCATTTTTTATCCATGATTTTACATTCTATGTATATTTAGCTAAGCTAAAATAGCATCTCTATGTGACGTTGTTGTAGTTATTATTATAATGTATAATTGAGTAATTATTATTTATATCACTATTTTATGTTATAGTATTAATTATTTTATGGAAATATGGAAAATCATTCTTTTAGGATTTATCTACCATGCATAACAATACTATCCATTTTCAAATTTGAATTATTTTACCATATTTCATATCCCTTAAAATCTTCCTATGAAAATAAAAAAAGAAGAGCTTTTCTTTTCTTTGGAGAGAAATATTGTTCTTCCATAACAAGATTATTCTTTTTCTAATTTAACTCCCTCTCCCTCAACATTTCTTGATCTTCTTCCTATGATACCCGATTCTCTTAAATCTCTCCATCGTCATTATTCTCCCAAATCACTCCTAATCAATATTATTCTCTTTCTTTTTAAAACCCCACCCCAACGTCTCCTCTTTTGGACCACCATGATATAATGACAAGTTTAAAGGGTGAGGGAGAGGAATTTTGGGGACACCTCTCTTACTTCTCTTTCCCTTCATTTTGAGACAGCATGTTTCCACCACAAGTGTCACACACATTGTTTTGTTTTACAATAAGAGCTTGAGTTCTTTTTCGAAGTCGAATACTTGATGTTTTGGTTCGAATTGTCATTTGATTGACAAATTTTAAAGGAATTCTATCATAAAGGTCCAATGTTTTACCGTGTTCTTGATTGATACATGAAATTTTCATGCACAACGTTATTCATTTAATAGAAGTTTGGATGATAATTTGTTGTAGATGACATGTTAACTTTCTCGTGTTCATATTGTAAGTCGTACTATGTTAACTTTCTCGTGTTCATATTGTAAGTCGTACTATGTGTTGGGAAACAATGGTAAAAATACCAATAACAATAATATTTAAACTGTTAAGAAAATATTAATATAATAATAATAATAACATTACAATAATATAACAATGAATAATAATATTACTACTTTGGTAATAATTAATATAATAACATTAACAATAATATAATTAATTATTGACTAATTAATAATATTAAATATTAAATAGATATTATAAAATATGATTTTAAGTAATATATAAATTACTTGAGTCGTGCTAGGCACGTCCTAAGAAAATATTTTCGTCAAGTGAAATGTTTCTCTAGAATTAAACAAGCACTTCCCTAATTAATTAGAAGATATCTAGAATAATTATATAAGTCTTCCCTTATTAATCAAAGGATACAAAAATCAATAAAATTAATTATAAATCCAACAGATCTTAATTTAGAAAGAAAATATTAAACTTATTATAAAATAATGCAAAGTAAAGCAAGATAAAGAAATGAGTTAGCAATGAAAGTAAGAAGAATATATCAATGTATCGGTGTTTTCATTTGAAGGGAATACATTGGCTATTTATAGGGAAAAGAGACAGTGAAGATAATACTTAAAAATGAAAAGAAAGTTGGCTGCCTTTTGTTAACTCACGTGGAAATTTTATGGTCCACAAAATTCCCTTGGCCACCAAGAATAATGATGTGGCATATATGGATCCACATAATTAAAACTTTGTCCCAAAGTTTTCATTTACTTGCATAATTAATTTATTTTTAAAAATATCTATCAATCCCCCATATATTTTTTAAAATAAATAATTAAAGAATTAAAACTTATTGGATTTTTATGGATAAAATACAATAGATTTGGTGTTTTTTGGACTATGAACCAAACTTTGATTGATAAAATTTAACTTACCGAATTATTGGTGAAATATAATATTTCTATAAACCAAATAACTCTTATTGTAAGTTAGAGACTTTATCAATCACATTTTGACCGTAAATTTATTATTCAATGCGATTTTGCGTCAATAAGTCATGCGCGTACCTACTATTCATAAAAGCTCTAGAGATTAGGCCAAAGTCTCATAGGAACGACCTCATTCCACTTCTCATATAGGTGAATTCATTAAGTGTACACTGCTTTAAATACACCACCCATAAGGGCTGTGAATTCATTAAGAGTTAATAACTCATTCCTCAATTTTAGTAACAGTTCAAGCACTCTCAGTAAGTGCGCAGTGTTAATATCGACTTGTTATTACCCATATGAACCTACTTTATGGGGATCTCCAATCACATAGGTTGGGTTACCATCTTTATTGACAATCATGTCGACCTTAACCCTATCACTTTCGAGGTTTGAAGAATTAATTTTCTTTCCACAAGTTAATCAGTGAATCGGCCAAATTCAATTCTGACTTCACATAATCAATGGAAATCATTCCTTCTCTCAGCGACTGCTTAACAACATCATGTCTCATTTTCATATGTCTACTCTTACAATTGTAAGATTTATTCTTCACAATAGCAATTGTGGCATGACAATCACAATGTATATATACAGGAGACATTAGATCATCCTTTCTAAAAGGGATATTTGCTAAGAAATTTCTTAGTCATTCAGCCTCTATTCCAGCTAGCTCCAGAGCTATAAATTTTAACTCCATAGTAGATTTGGCAATGATCGTTTGCTTAGCTGATTTTCATGATACTGCACCACCACCTAAGGTGAACACATAACCGCTAGCGAATTTCGTCTCATCTGAATCAGAGATCCAGTTTGCATCACAATATCCTTCTAAAGTAAAAGAAAATTCACTATATAGAATACCATAATTCGTGATTCTTTTAAATATTTCATTAATCTCATTAATGCTGACCAATGCTCTTTATTGGGGTTGTGAGTATATCTACTTAGTCTACACACAACATATGCTATATCAGGTCTTATAATATTCATCAGATGCACGAGACTCCCTATAATCTATGCATATTTAGACTGGGTAACTGGGTCACCATAGTTCTTTTTCAATTTAGAGTTAGCATCATAAGGAGTACCTACGGGAGTTACCTCCCAACATTCAAACTTCTTAAGAATCCTTTCAACATAATGTTCTTGTGTTAACATTATCCCATCGTCACTCCTTATAATTTTAATTCCCAATATCATATTTAATTTACCCAAATCTTTCATATTAAAATTAGTAGACAAAAATAATTTGATATTTTGCACAATATTTAAACTTGTACCAAATATAAGCATGTCATCAACATATAAGCAAATTATCACATAATCATTGTCTACCACTTTAGTATTAACACATTTATCCACTTCAATAGTAGAAAAATCATCTTTAATAAAGATTTGATCAAATTTCTCATGCCACTGTTTCGAAGCTTGTTTAAGGCTATAAAAAGATTTAATTAATTTACAAACTTTATTTTTTTGTCCAGAGACTACATATTCTTCAGGTTGAACCATATAAATTTCTTCTTCTAAATCACCATTTAAGAAAGCTGTTTTACATCCATTTGATGGATAAAAAATTTATGAATCGATGCCAAAGCAATTAATATTCGAATAAAAAAAATTCTTGTCACTAGTGCAAATGTATCAAAATAATCAATATTTTGTTTTTGAGCAAATCTTTAACTACTAAACGAGCTTTATATTCATCTATAGATCCATCAGAATTAAATTTTTCTTTGAAAATTCATTTACAGTCAATAGGTTTTGCACCTGAAAGTAAATCAGTTAAAACCCATATATTATTTTTCATAATAGAATCAAGTTTAATTTTTATTGCCTCTTTCCAAAATTTAGCATCAATTTAGCATCAGAAGAAGATATAACTTCAAAATAATTTGATGGTTCATTATCAAAGAGAAAAGTTTGAAAATTATTTCCATAAGAAAAATATTCTTTTCTAGGCCTTAGACTCTTTCTCAGTTCCGCAATCTTAAAGGTAGATTCATTTTCTCTTTCAACGGGTGCATAAGAGATTTTGTCACATAGTAGAAAAATATGTTCAAAGAATTCAGCATTCTTTGTCTCGATAATAGTATTACTATCAAGCACATCACTTTTCAAAATAAAAAATCTATATACAGCACTATGTTCAGCATATCCAATAAGCATGCAGTCAGTAGTTTTAGAACCTATTTTTCTTCTTTTAGCTTTAGAAAAAGAACTTTAGTAAGACACCCCCATACTTTTAAATATTTCAAGTTAGGTTTATAATCTTTCCACAATTCATAAGGGATTTTACCAATTCGTTTATAAGGAATTCTATTTTGCAAGTGACATGCAGATAAAATAACTTCACCTCACAAATTATTAGGTGCACAAGAGCTAATTAGCAAAGAGTTCATCATTTCCTTCAATGTTCTATTTTTTCTTTCAGCTACACCATTAGACTCAGGTGAATATGACGGAGTTACTTCATGAATAATTCCTTCTTTTTCATAAAAAATATTTAAAGATACATATTCTCCACCTCTATCGGATCTAACTCTCTTAATTTTTCTACTAAGTTGATTTTCAACTTCAGATTTATAAGACATAAAAGCATCAAATGCATCATCTTTGTTTCTAAGCAAATACAACTTGATAAATCTAAAAAAATCATCAATAAAAGTCACATGATATCTTTTTCCACCGTTAGTCATAGTTTGTTTTAAATCACCCAAATCAGTGTGAATCAAACATAATAATTCAGTTTCTCTTTTAACTAAAAAATATGACTTTTTCGTAATTTTAGTTTCAGCACATATTTCACATTTATCATAATTATTTGAGTTTAAACCAGATATCAAACCAAGTAATTGCATTTTCTTTATATAAGAGAAATTAATGTGTCCTAATCTAGCATGCCATAAAGAAATAGACTCAGTCAAATACGTAGAAATAGATACATTTTTAGAAATATCATTATGAGTATTAAGCATATATAATTCATGATTACAACATCCATTTTCAATAAGAATATTATTTTTAGTTAATATAATCTCATTGTTTTCAAACACAACCTTTATTCCAACCTTTTTTAATAATGCCACAGAAATCAAATTAATCCTGATATTAGGAACATGCAACACATTACTCAATGCCAAAGTTTTATCAGATATGAGTTTGAGAAGAACTTTGTCTTTTCCAAGAACTTGAACAGTTCTTGAGGTCCCAAGATAAATAATTTCTTCTTCTTTCTCAACTTAGGTGTATGATACAAAATTATTTGTATTTATACAAATATGCCTAGTAGCACCAGAGTTTACCACCCAATTTCTCACGTTGGTTTCAATATTTATTTCTGAAATGATCACAATAACTATATCATTCGTTTCAGTCAAATTTATTTTTAACTTAACGGGATTGTCATTTCTTTCACATATTCTCTTACATTGAGATACATCATTTATAAAGATTTTATAACTATTATTAGGCATGTACCCAAGTTTATTTTTCATACCTGAATTCTACAGTATCATAATCTTCTGACAAACTGACTGGAATGAAAGCAATCATAGCAACACAAACATCTCATTCGTTTCAGTCAAATTTATTTTTAACTTAACGGGATTGTCATTTCTTTCACATATTCTCTTACATTGAGATACATCATTTATAAAGATTTTATAACTATTATTAGGCATGTACCCAAGTTTATTTTTCATACCTGAATTCTACAGTATCATAATCTTCTGACAAACTGACTGGAATGAAAGCAATCATAGCAACACAAACATCAGTATTATCAACGATCTTAGGATCAATATTATATGCCGTAGTTTCTTAAATTTTTGGGGAACAATGATAAAATACCAATAACAATAATATTTAAACTATTAAAAAAATGTTAATATAATAATGATAATAGCAGTACAATAATATAACAATGTATAATAATATTACTACTTTAGTAATGATTAATATAATAATATTAACAATAATATAATTAATTATTGACAAATTAATAATACTGAATATTAAATAGATATTATAAAATATGATTTTAAGTAATAGATGAATATTAAATAGATATTATAAAATATGATTTTAAGTAATAGATAAATTGCTTGAGTCATCCTAGACACTATCCTAAGAAATTATTTCCGCAAAGTAAAATATTTTCTCAGAATTAAACAAGCACTTTTCTGATTAATTAAAGGATATTCAAAATAATTATATAAGTCTTTCCTTATTAATCAAAGGATATAGAAATCAACAAAATTAATTATAAATCCAACATATCTTAATTTAGAAAAGAAATATTAAACTTATTATAAAATAGTGCAAAGTAAAGTAAGATAAAGAAATGAGTTATCAGTGAAAGTAAGAAGAATATATCAATGTATTGGTGTTTTCATTTGAAGGAAATACATTGGCTATTTATAGTGAAAAGAGACAGTGAAGATAATTAAAAATAAAAGAAAGTTGGCTGCCTTTTGTTAACTCGCGTGGAAATTTTATGGTCCACAAAATTCCCTTGGCCACCAAGAATAATGATGTGGCATATATGGATCCACAAAATTAAAACTTTGTCCCGAAGTTTTCATTTACTTGCATAATTAATTTTTTTTTTTTTTTAGAAATATCTATCACTATGTTTATCTTGTACTTCTAAAGGTATAATACTTGTTATATTTTATTTTAATCATAGTTGTTTCTCACAATATTGGTTGTCTTAGTTGATTTGTCTAACTAATGTATGCTAGCATGACGAAAGGCTTTTTTTATTTATTTAAATATAAATTATTACTTAGTCAGGCTTGGTTTTAATCCAAAATTAAATTTTCCCTGAAAAATCGTTTGGCTTAGATACTAGGCAGTAAATTCAATTTGGTATGAAACTTGAAAGTTGCACTAGTTGGAAAATTACTTATCTTTAGTAAATTAATTGTTTTTGAGATCGTGAAATTGTTTAGTGATATTTTGTTCCAGCATATTATGTTATTTATCTTAATTCAACTCATTTTTAAAAGTTATATTTATCGTTGGTATAAATTTCTTATTCACTATGTTTGATCGAATGCATGTAACTAAATGAGTTACTTTACCATCGTAGTTTTCATTTGCTTATTTCAACATTAAGAACAGACATACTCTCACCCTTTTGAATATTTTTGCATGTACACTATAATGGGATGACTCTCTTGGAGTTCAACCATGGCAAGTAAAGAAGCCAACGCGTGAAGCATAGCTCAAATGGAATCATCACCCTAATAGGGATCAGGTACGTTCTGGGAAATGATGACAAAAGGACAGGCAATAACTGACCTCTCATATAAAGCACATATAACTTTATTAAAATATAAAGCATCTTGTTACTCCCTTCTTTTCTTATTTCATATATATTATACCTACGTATTTCTTGCTTTACATGACTTTTAAATGTTAAAATATTTTATTTAGTACTCTTAATGAGTCTCTTTAAGAATTTCTTCATCTTATCTTAAAGTGTTTAAGAGAGTCGACATATAAATTAGAATAGAGGGAGTAGCACCACATTGGGTCCGTTTCAGCCTTGTCATACCTGATCCTACTCTTTTTCTCTTTCTTTCTCTCTCTCTCTCTTAACTTTATGTGTTGTCAATTTGTTTAACTTTTACATTAAATTTACCATAAAATTAAGGTGGCACATCTTACTAACATGTCTCTCATTATTTGTAGTTTATTGTTATTTTGATCCAAGCTTGAATATTTTTCAATTTGGATGTACTAGAAAGCAAAGGAGTTTGCGAGAGACTGTAATCCGAGGAAAACGAAAAATACACAAATTACGATATTTTTCACTTACCATTTGCATGTCGCAAAAGGTTAGTCTCACATCTCTCGTACTTTCCATTCTCTGTATGCCATGTACACTAATTGAAAGTGTTCTTTATTATACCATTTAGTTAACATTAAGTTAATAATAAGCGACCTATATTTGCTCACATAGAATCCCCACGTAAAATATAAATTCGGCCGGAAACCACCTTTGTGGACATCAAAAGGTGTCTAACACCTTCCTTTTGAGGTAATCTGAACCCTTACCCGAATTTCTGATAAACTAAGACAAAACAACAAAATGGGTTAGTAGTTATCCTAGATCGGTGCCCTCACGCACCTTAATACGTTAGGTGGTGAATCTTTACACCCTTTTAAACAACCCCAAAAAGAGTTGGTCACGTTGAATCCCGCTTTTCCCGAAAAATGGGGCGCGACAGAGGTGAGGTAGGTGATTTTAAGAGTGAGGAGACACATTGTCGCTTGTTTTTCCTACTTTCATTAAGAAAATAATTTTTCTATTAAACGGGTTGAAATGGAGAATAAATTGGGCTCATTTGAACCTAATTCAAAAATAGGTTGAGACTTAATGGGTTGAGATTCACCTAATAGTAAATTATTTTGAACTGTCATGACCCAAAAGGCCATGAGTGGCATCCATACTAATCTTTCTGTGGGAAATCCATCTAAATCGAACCATTACCCAATCACTTAATCAATATTAAGATAATATTATTAGAAAATCAATATAATAATAATAATTCAGGACTAATTATTATTAATGTGGAAGTCAAACAAACTACTTACTAAGATCTCCCAAGACCCGAATGTCTTCGTACAAGACACTACAACATTTTTGGCCTCAGCCTACTCTTGTAAAGCGTGGCCTAAAATAGCAGAAAGTGTGGCCTTTGATCAAAGGCTACACTTTTGGACTTTAGGCAACACATTTTGGGGGGTGGCCTAAAGAGGCGTAACCTTTGCTCAAAGGCCACACTTGAATCAGCTACATTTAAAAAGCGTGGCCATTAAGGTACAAAGGCCACGCTTTATAGCTTGTCATTGGCAACACTTTTATTTGATAACGCTACACTTACAAGTGTTGCCTTTGTTTTGCTATGGTCACGCTTCACAAGTGTAGCCTTTTGTAGCACCTCTATAGTAATACTTAAAAACATTGCCTTTGGTTCATTATTGCGCACGCTTTACAAGCGTAGCCTTTTGTAGCACCTCTATAACAAGAAGTAAAAAATGTGGCCTTTTCTTTATTACTAGCCACACCTAAAAAATGTAGCCTTTTATACATCCTCTATGACAACATTTGTAAAGTGTAAGCTTGTTTTAGCCACACTTTTGAAGTGTAACAATATTGCCTAAAATTTGACATTTCAAACCACATTTTACTGAAATGGCATTAGACATATCAAATGTTCGTACGTAATTTCTAATTGAAAAATAATTATTTTGATCGAAATGTATGTATCACTAAGCACATTACATAAACATACATATTTATATATAATCTCATGCACCAATTAGCTAATAAATAATTGAAGTGCATAGATTTGATTTCAAAAAAACATGTCCTTTACAAACTAATTAGAAAACAACATAATACAAATTAGTACTAAGTTCCACACAAAACCAAATGTATCACTACAAACTAGATATTAGAAGTATCACTGCTATGGCATAGTCGCTTTCGCACCTTGATGCATTCTTTTCCTGTTTGTTCATCCTCAACTACTACTGCATCCATGTATCTGCTCATTGCAACTGTTACAACAAGGTTATACTTCTTCTGTATTGGCCTGCAAAGATCTGTCATTCAACCATGAACACCAGGAAATAGAGGCTTCAGAGTATCAAATGCTTTAGACAATTTGGCGTCTCTCATTTTATGTCTCTCAACCTTCAATTCACGCAGTTGGGCTTCTACTTCATCATCCTTCAATTCACCCAGTTTTCATGCCAGCCTTCTCTTTACTATAAAACCAAATCCACAAGGCTTCAACAAATAAAAACTAGCACTTGATCATTTAGATAGATCAAGAAAATTTATTTCAAAAAGAACATATAAAATGCAGATCATGTGTTAATGCAAACATTTCGATGAGTAACAATAATTAATCTAGCACACCACTGAAAGCAATAACACTGGGCATAATGATGAATGAAGTTGTGACTCAATACTAAATTTTAAAAGAATAAATTAGAAAGATAAATTGTAGGACACTATGAAGTTCTTCAGAGTGGCAATAGTTGCAGAAATCAAACCTGCAGTTAGAGATGCTTTAGCTCGTTTATAATATTTCTCTGGCAAAGATTTCTTCACCCTAACATTCAGAGAAGTACCATTTAGGTTACAGTAACATGAGGATCCTGTCTTTAGATGATATCAAAAAAAGATCTTCTAAAGAACATAGGCTCACAAGTAAAAATAACATAAGTTCACATAGCTATATGGATATTCCGATGAGAGAGGGCCCGAGAACATTATAAAGAGATGCAATGCCTTCCTCTTTCAGTATGTCTAAAACAACCTAAAATAATTGAAATTATGATTCAAATATGTCCCGGTGTCATAAATTCTCAGTTATCCAATTCTTAACTCACTCATCGTTTTATACCCAGGGTCTACTGCTAATCTCAACCTGAGAACACCTAGTGGGTAGGTTACCTGAGAACAAACCAATAAATTAACTCACTTAGTGACAGATGGAAAAAAGACTCAAATTTAACCCAAAAACAATAGGAATATAAATAACTGATATACTGAATGCCCCCTCATTCCCACCCCTGTAAGGAAAAGAGAGGGAGAAAGATCAAATGGTAGGTTTCAATTTTAAAATAAATCTTATAAAGAAAACCACAGTGTTCAGATCAGTAACATTACTGAAGTCATGCCAGAACAAGCTACATGGTTATAACGTTATAAGGTTGTTTCCTAATATAAGGTTATATGGTTAAACGGTGGCCGTTAAAGTTATATAACATGAACGTTAAAGTTAATGCTAAGGTTATAGGGTTGTTTCCTAATATAAGGTTATAAGGTTAAACGGTGGCCGCTAAAGTTATAAGGTTGTTTATTAAATGGTGGTTGTTAAGTTTTATATATAGATTGGGCTATAAACGGTGGCCGTTAAGGCTAAGGTTATAACGTTGTTTACTTAACTATGACCGTTAAGGTTATAAGGTTGTTTCATAATATAAGGTTATAAGGTTAAACGGTGGTCGTTAAGGTTATAAGGTTGTTTCCTAATATAAGGTTTTAAGGTTAACCGATGGCCATTAAGGTTATAAAGTTGTTTATTAAATGATGTCTGTTAAGTTTTATGTATAGATTAGGCTTGAAACGGTGGTAGTTAAGGCTATGGTTATAAGCTTATAAGGTTATTTCCTAATATAAGGATATAAGGTTAAACGGTGGTCGTTAAAGTTGTAAGGTTGTTTATTAAACGGTGGCCATTAAGTTTTATGTATAGATTAGGATTTAAATGGTGGCCGTTAAGGATAAGGTTATAAGGCTGTTTACTTAACAGTGGCAGTTAAGGTTATAAGGTTATAATGTAAATCTGAAAATCTGAAAATCAACACATAGGTAAATGAACATCCAGAGCTAAAGCATCTTAAGGAACATGTTATGTAAGCGGCCTATGATGAGGAATATGCTATTGACTCATTTTTAGTTGGGTATACAAATATTTTGTGTAGTATGGCTGAGATGTCTGATGTTATAGAAAAACTTTGGGTGATTCGAGGAGAGTTCAGTAACATATCTAGAACAGTAAAATTTGAAACAGGTTGTGATGTTCCAGTAGTTTCCAGCTTTGTATTATCATGAACTAATACTCCAACTTCCAACGATGATGTAGTGGTGGGTTTCAATGATGTGGAAGAAAATATCATTGTTAGCCTTACTAAAGGGATGACAAATATCATTGTTAGACTTGTACAGAGCTCTTTGCACATTTCTACACATCTTTCTAGTTGGATGTTGTTGTTCCTATTAGGTAATATCTTAAAAGCAACTGAAATCTGTATGGAATGAACCTATTCAACTTTTATTTTCAGGTAATGACACTAACCAATAGTGTCCTTGATTCACTACCTTCATATGTGCTGTCAGTTTTCCCCGCACTTGCTAGTGTGATCAAGAAGATTAGGGTTCTTAGAAAGACCTTCTTTTGGAAGAGTAATGAAGTCAAGAAAAATTATCATCTAGTCAAGTGGGATAAGATAAATATAAGCAAGCAATTAAGAAGTGCCGAAATTAGAAAGATGAATTGGCAAAACAAAAGACTAGTGATGAAGAGTCTTTAGAATTTGCATCTTCTAAAAATGCGCAAAGAAATTTATTACTGCTATGCATTTTCTGGAAGATAAGTGAATAACAGAGAAGATTAGTATACCATATAGTTCAACTGTATGGATATCCATCAGAACTTATGGACCTTGTATTAAGTAGGTCTGATTTCAAAGTGGGGAATGGTAGTAAGATATCCTTCTGAAAGGATAGATGGTATCGTAGACATCTCTGAGACGGCATTTCTCTGACTTTTTCAGACAATGCCAACTCCAGAAAGCAACTTTAACTGAGTTGAGGACTGTACATGAGTGGAATTGTCACTTTAGGAGAGATTTAAATGACTGGGAAATGACGAGATTTGCAGATTTTATGGGGACTATTAACGCGGATAGTCTGGTATGAAAGTTACAGGGAAAAGAGAACTTTCCAGTAAACTCAGCCTATAGATATTTAAATGTAACATGTGTTCGGAAATCAATCCCACTCGCAAAGTTCATATGTTAAAGACACGTTTCACTAACAAACTAAATTTCTAGATGAGATGATCATGAGTCAATCTTTCAAAACCAGCTGTTGTAGGTTACTTGTCTTTATAGGTTACTAGTATTCATCACCATGTCATTGTCGATTTCCTTAATTGTCATTTTTCACCCATCTTATGGGAAAATGGAATGGTTTTATGCTTAGTCCAAACACTGAGGTCATACAAAAGGGCATTATAACAAGGTTATAAGGTTAAACGGTGGCCGTTAAGGTTATAAGGTTATAAGGTTAAACGGTGGTCGTTAAGGTTACAAGGTTATAAGGTTAAACGGGGCCATTAAGGTTATAAGGTTGTTTATTAAACGATGGCCGTTAAGTTTTATGTATAGATTAGGCTTTAAACGGTGGCCATTAAGGCTAAGGTTATAACGTTGTTTACTTAACAGTGGTCATTAAGGTTATAAGGTTGTTTCCTAATATAAGGTTATAAGGTTAAACGGTGGCCGTTAAAGTTATAAGGTTATAAGGTTGTTTCCTAATATAAGGTTTTAAGGTTAACTGGTGGCCGTTAAGGTTATAAGGTTGTTTATTAAACGATGTCCATTATTTTTTATGTATAGATTAGGGGCTTTAAACGTTGTCCGCTAAGGCTAAGGTTATAAGGTTATAAGGTTTTTTCCTAATATAAGGTTATAAGGTTAAACGGTGGCCGTTAAGGTTATAAGGTTGTTTATTAAACGGTGGCCGTTAATTTTTATGTATAGATTAGGCTTTAAACGGTGGCCATTAAGGATAAGGTTATAAGGTTGTTTACCTAACGATGGTCGTTAAGGTTATAAGGTTATAAGGTTATTTCCTAATAAAAGGTTATAAGGTTGTTTACAAATTAAGTTCAACAAATTAATAACATATTGATCCAAGACTAAGTGTGTATCAGGCGATTCAAGCCAACACAAGAGCAACAAGATGAACAATAAGGTGCTAGTGAATCAAAATAGGCCACTCATGGCTTCATAAGACTTTAGATTTAGTTTTGAGCAAGAAAAGAGATGAACACAATAACAACAATGCTAGTGAATCGAAATATCCCCACACGGCTTCACTAGACTTTAGATTTAGTTTTGAGCAAGATGGTAAAGAATAATAAAAACATACCTTTGCATAGGCACGAACAATGTCATTCCCTGAGCTTTTGCAGTAAAGCCACAAGGCGAGTTTTACCACTGATGCAGTTAAATTGATTGAATATAACCATGCAAGCTGATTCAAAGTCATCTTTTTAGGAGGTTTATTTTCAACTAGTTGTTCCACAACATGGATCAATACCTGAAAACCTAAAAATTAAATTGTCATGTGATATCAATTAAACTCTACAAGACTAACGTTAAGTTCACCTACAATTTTTCTGTACACATTTTACTACCTACTTACAGGATTAGCATTTCCAATGGTCGACAACAACTATTCTCAAGTACGCGGAATAACGGGCATGCTTATGTAAATGTTTGATTTTAACAAAAGGCATACTACGAGTTTGATACGAGTTCATCATCTAACAAAGGGAAATCCAACCAAGTTTGATATGAGTTCAAAATCATGAAAGCACACATCACAAGCATAGAACTTGATAAACATAGAAAAGAACAAGAAAAAGATACACACCTTCGTCATCTTTATCATCTAACAAAGGGAAATCCAACCAAATTTTAGGAGGTAGATGCGTCCTATCATGTTCCCTGAGATCATGTCCATCAGATGTGGGCGATCCTCACCTCTTGTATCTCTTCCTCCTGTTCCTTAGTGTTCCGACTACCATGAGATTCTAACTCAGCTAGCATTTGAGTGGCACGCTCGAAGGATTTGGTTCATGATTTATCCATCTGCCGTCTGTCTGAAGCTTTTATGCTTTGAAGTAGAAACCTAGCTTGTGTAATCTTGTTCATGTGCATCAAACAGATTGCCAAATTGCTTTGCTTGTTCTTATCTGTTTCTAGTGAGAGTGCTTTTCTGCATTAAAATAATTTCCACATGTGAGCAATTTTTCTCCAAGTAAGCCTCACCACCTCCAAGTGCTCAGTCTATTTTAGTTGGTGATTATTACATATAGTACTCCTCTGCCAATTTATAGTTCTTCAGTTGCATGTGTGACCATGCCAAGTTCCCCAATAATCTGTAATTATTTTGAAAATTACAAGAATTTGTTTACGTTAGACAGGTTAGAAATAGCGCTGAAGTTGAGGATAAATAATGGCATATACAACCTCAAGTACTCCTTTTCAATTGTGATTTGAACCTTTTTCCCTTGAGATTTAGCAATCTTAGTCTTCTTCCCACCAAACGCGATGCCTTCTTCAACGTTCTTCAATTTCAGTTCAAGTAGGTCAATCTATTCTTCGAGCCTACCAGATCTCTGCAAAAATACAAATATAAGGAAAACAAGAGTACTCTAGATCTTCACACAATCATTAGAGTAGCTCATATTGTAGAAAACATAGGTTACTAGATTTTCATAGCAACTCCACTTCATATACAAATTTTATGATAAGTAGATGGAAAGATCAGAATCTAGCAAGACTTCAAAACCACTACACAAGTGGTGTAAATTCAGCATTTCTTTCGGGTAACCGTTCATATTTTCTAAGACAAAATTGTTCCTACTGTTACAGTTTCCTTCCCTCCCTTCTTTATTTTCCTCTTTTTATTTATTTAGTTCCACAAGGTTTAGAGTATGAGTACAAATATTGATTCTTGGTAAGTGTATAAAGAGATGCCATTACATCTACTCCTATCAATGACTTTCTGCAGTGACTAACATCTAATTTTCTTTTGTACAAATCAGGAAAAATATGTAGTTTAAAGTCGGATGGATTAAGCTTTCAATGGGAGGAAAGATAACTACTATTCTTTAGAGTAACAGTCACAGAACACTATATTAGCCTATGTGTACTACTAGGAAAGGGTCAGGCAAAATAAAATGTTGGTCGAATTAAACAAAATTAGGCCTTAAATAGGAGGATAGATAACTATATTCTTCACAATAACCAGTCACAACTATATATATAATTTAGTAAAAGGTGTAGGTACAGATTACCAAGATATATATGTCATTAAGCAACATTCAAATACAACCAAGGAGATTTTCATGTTCACTCAATGCCTTTCCTCTATCGATGAGCTCTTTAATCATCTTCTGTCCCTCTCCCCCCTTGGCATACATGCTTCTAAGTAGAAAATACATAAATAAAGCAAATTATATAAAAACTTGAGGTCATCTAAAAAATTTTAAATAGTCACCGGAAACAATAGGTAAAAAATCAATCCACACAAAGTTATAGGTTTTTCTAACAAGGTAAAAACATTACACTTAGGAGAAAGAAAATATATTTTTAAACAAAATTATAGATAATCACCATCTGTAAGAAAATCATATTAGTTTTCCCAAAAACAGTACCATAACTATCCAATTTCAACATTTTTCAACATGAACTAGACCTTAAAAGAAAAGCTCTATTCGATACTCATAGTGGTTGATTCAAACTTAATAAATATTAGGGATTTTCATATACATTATGAACAGCTGTAAATAAACATGAAAACTAAATAATTTAGTAAAAATCACATACCAATCATCATAAATTTTAAGTCTAAGAATCTGTTTCGGGATAATTGCAAGCAAAGCCACCAAATTGAAATTTACCCCAAAACTAGGAGTAATGGGAGTGATATTTAATTGTAACCTCACCAATCATCAACTCCGACAAAATTGTGATGGAAAAGAGATCAATAGACAAGAGAAGAGGAGGAGAAATAAGGTGGAGACAGTGACTGGTGCGGCTCACCGGTGGTTTCATGGTTAAACATGGAGAAACAGTGATGAGGGGATGAGATGGTGGCTTATTTCAGCTGTTTTGCTAAAGAAAAAAGGGGTGTTGGAGGATGGGTGACATATTTGTATGGCGGTAGAGAAGAGAGCGGGTGTGGAGTTATATTTCATGGAGAAGAGAAAGGAAGGAGAAAGCAAGGGGGTGGGGTGGTAGTCGACCATCCGGCGGCGGCAAGCAACGGTGGTTGGAGTTTTCTGAGAGAGATTGATAGCGTAGGGTTTTAAATTTTTAAAATACTCAATTTTTTTTGGTTAATTATATGTTCGAGGGAAATTGAAATATTTGGGAGGGAGAGAAAATTTTAATGAAAATTTTAGGTCACATTTTTAAAATGCTGTCTTCTAAAGAGATATCCAAAAATAAAGTAAATAAAGAATGTTTCATTGCCCGAAAGATGGACAAGAACAAATAAGATGACCCATGGCAGCCTAGAGACAGAGTGCTCACCCTTGGATCAAGATCTGTTATCAAATTCTAGAGGGAAGGTTATGTCTGAGCCTCTATAACACGTTTTGCACCCAATAAAAGAAGAGTACAGGGTAGTATTAGTACAAACCACTATGTACTGATAGGTATCATAGGCCAACTCCATTTAATAGCATGTAGACAACCTATATCAAATAACAAGTAGATAGGTATCGTCACATAACAAATATTTAATAAATCAACAATACAACAACAACACGTCAAATATTGCTCACAAACACGTCACATAACCTTGAAGAGTATCAATCATACTGTAAACATCCACATAATCAACACAAATATGTACACACATGCTATGAGACTTATTTTTTGCCTAAATAGTCATAACCTGTAGGGAACAATCTATGTCCATGTACCGTACCGGCATGGTACCCGATCCACCATATACATATTCATACTGGCGTGGTACCCGATCTAATATATACATACCCGTATCAGCGTGGTATCTGATCCAATATATATATATTCGTACCGGTGTGGTACCCGATCCAACATATACATACCCATACCAGTGTGGTACTCGATCCAACATATACATATCCGTACCGGCATGGTACCCGATCCAGCATATACATATTCATACAGGCGTGATACCTGATCCAACATATACATATCCGTACCGGCGTAGTACCCGATCCATCATGTACATATCCATACCGTCGTGGTACCCCATCCACCATAAACAAGTAATATCAATATCAAATTTACACTACCTCGCAGCATACCATATGATTTACCAAGTTTACAAGTACACTTAAAGTCATAAGACAATTCCATTAAGTAAATTTTCAATAATCATTTCTACACGCCTCAACAATCCAAACATCATCAATTTCAAGCATGTCTTGATACCAATCAACAAGTATCCAATTTAGTAGCATACATACAATTAAATAGAGTCTAAAATATAATTAAACCGTAACCTACCTCAGCCGAAGAAATCGAATTGCAAGCTATTTTGAAAGGGTCTTGCCCTTCCGTAAATTTTTTAAATGTTTCAAACCTATTCAAATATTTATAATTTTCATAAGAATACGAATATAATCACACTCCTTTATAAATTCTTGCTATAAAATTTATAAATCTAAGCCTCAATTTGTAAAAATTGTGACTAGAGGATCACCAAGGTCAAAACTATCAAGCAACTGTCTATTTTCCATCATAACTTCTTGATTAGGTCATCTACCCAATCATTAATTTTTTCCTTTATCTAATGTAAACATAAGGAATTAAAGTTATCAAACACTATGCAGTTATATTCCTGCCACCTGAACACACAGTATTGTTGCCAGCAACCTAATGCACAATTAAACCATTCTCGCCCTTTTTTTTTTGAAATCTTAATTTTGGTTGCACAAATTCCCATACTACCTATTAGTGGAATCTAAGGTTTCATCCACAATTTACTATATATAAATTTAACACTTGCATACAAATGTACAAAATTTAACATTACTTGAATTATACTGCGTAAGAATAATGGAGAAACTGCAAGTTGCTCCTCTTCTCCTGACTTTTTGATGTTATTGCTAGGTAAATGGTTAACCCTATTTATTTAAAATCATTGTTATATTAACCACACAATTAAACAAATTATTAGTTGGACATACTAAATCACTAATTAAATTAATAATTTAAAATACCCAAAACTTTTAATATATCCTCAAAATTTATTTAGAACCCCATAGAAATAAATTAAATATGTAAATTGACTAGAAAGTACATTCCGGGCCCATTGAAAATACGACGACAATAATTTGAGGCCGTCTTGATCAAAGGTTAACTATTATTGATTTTAACTTTGCCAAACTCAATAACCCCGTTATTGACTTAAATTACTTTCGAATACCTCAATAATTGGTACTAACCATCATGTTGGTCATAATTCACATATACAAACTATCAGGAGGGATAAAATAGGGAAGATGAGAAAATTTTACAAACAACCAGGAGGGTCATTACATTAGATACCAATTAAATAATCGTTCGTCCTCGAATGGGCAAACACAAGACAAGAAAGGAAAATAAGGAATTATCTAAATCTGCAAAAAGATGTGAATACTTGCTACGCATGTCTGCTTCGGTATCCCAAGTGTCCTTCTCAATAGGACGATTCTTCCACTGGACCTTCACAAACACAGTCTCCTTAGTCCTCAACTTACAAACAACCAAATACTTAGCCGAGCCTATGCATACCCCCACTACCCCATACTCGGAAGGTTCAATCAACATACAATAACACAAGGCATATTCTTCACCCATATATATGCAACCGTCCTATACCGGCTAACAAATATAGGTGCATACTGGTGATAGGCGATGCACATGCAAGAATTAATGAAAAGTACATAATCATTATCACAACTCATCATAACTGTCCTTATCAGGACCATCGTCATCGTAATCAACCTCTGGCCTTGCCGAATATCAACACATCATTAATAGTATCCTCCGGCCTTGCTTGGTGTCAACATATCATAAATATATCCCCCATCCTTGTCGGGTATCAATATCATTACAATAGTATCTTACGGCCTTGTCGGGTATCAATATCATCATAATAGTATCATCCATCCTTGCCGGATATCAACATATCATCATAATAGTGTTCTCCAGCCTTGCCGGGTATCAGCATATCATCATAATAGTATCATTACCAAATAACATAGACTAAAATACTCATAAAAATAGTCATATCATCATAGAATATCTATCTAGTCAATACTTTCCAACTACTCATTATTAGCTAACCAACACTTATTATAATAGAATCACTAGTTCGCTAGTCATCACATCACCTCTAGTTATTAGCCTAAACATTATCCTTCACATAATCCTTATTCACGGGATAGCAACTAACCACTATTTATTTAATAGCCAACATCTAACATCTCGTCAATGTTCATCACTATACCAAAACCATTATTTATCCTCTATTCATTATTATCAACTAATCATCGTACATCCGTTAATCATTACTAGACAACACATTACTACTTGTCACCTAACCATCTTTTATTAACTGACCCTATTCATTATCTAACCATCGTTTACCAACTAATCCTTGCTTAACTATTCATTATTAACCATTTACCAACTCTTCGGAGTTATTAACTAGTCAACTCTTATTACCAACATCTCTTATTATCTAGCCTCATTAACATACAATTCCTCATTTATTGACATCGCGAACTTAGTCATCAATACTAACTAATCTCCACCTATGCTAGACCCGACCTCACCATAAGTCACGTATTAACCATCGCTAGCTACCATATTTCAACTAAGCAAGATTCATTAACTAATACATTAGATTCCTAGTCATCACCAATATCCAATCAATAAAGTTGTAAGCAACATACTGTATCTTTCTCTGTCCCATACCGGAGAGATGTGTATACAAATATCTATGTATTCATAAACTGTAATCGTATCATTTACACTGATAAACATTCCTCGGATATCCAATCATTATCATAACACAGCCCTTGGCCCATTAATTTATCCGAAATAGTCATAACAACATAATCATAGCCTTAGGCCTATATATATATCCGGAACTCATATCGATAATCATATTTATAAGCCATAGCATATCTCCAATCATCTCACATATAAGAGGTATCTCACATATTGGAGACATAATATAGATAGACATGTAATCATCTATAGGATATCTTATATCGACAGGTCATACATTATAACTACGAGGAATATCACCTCGCTAGGATAATTTCCATATCTAAGAGGAAATACAACAACAACAAACCCAGTGTATTCCCACATAGTGAGGTCTGGGGAGGGTAAGATGTACGCAGTCCATACCTTTACCTCTAAAGAAGTAGAAAGGCTGTTTCCGATAGACCCCCATCTCGAGACATGGAATACTACACAAATACATAGTAAAGCATGGAACAAGATGGCATAACATAAATACGACACCCGCAAGTAATAAAAAATAGAAAAAAAGTAAACAGATTCGTAATACAGCATGAAACAAGGTATCATAACAAGAATAATACCCCCACCAAGTAATTCCCTACACTAGTGACCCAAACTGACCCTAGCCTTCTGCCCTAATTCGCGTCCTCCAGATCTTCCTATCTAGGGTCATGTCCTCAGTGAGCTGTAACTGCTCCATGTCCCACCTAATCACCTCTCTCCAGTACTTCTTCAGCCTACCCCTACCCCTACCCCGCCTAAAACCATCCAAAGCTAGCCTCTCATACCTACGAACCGGGGCATCCATGCCCCTCCTTATCATGTGTTCAAACTATCTCAATCGGACTTCCCGCATCTTATTCTCCACTAGAGTCACACCAACCTTCTCCTTGATAGTCTCATTCCAAACTCTATCCCTCTAGTCAACCCACATATCCAACGTAACATCCGCATTTTCGCCACCTTCATTTTTTGAATGTGGGAGTTCTTAACTAGCCAACACTCCGCTCCATACAACATTACCGGACGGACTGACACCCTGTAGAGTTTGCCTTTAAGCTTGGGCGGCACCTTTTTATCATACAATACCCCCGAAGCGAGCTTTCATTTCATCCATCCCGCCCCAATATGGTGCGAGACATCCTCGTCAATCTCACCATTACCCTGAATCACAAACCCGAGATACTTGAAACTATCCCTCTTACATACCACCTGTGATTCCAACTTCACTACCACCTTATTCTCCAGCCTCACATCATTAAAATTACATTCCAAATACTCTGTCTTGCTCCTACTCAACCTGAACCCTTTAGACTCAAGAGTTTGTCTCCACACTTCTAATTTATCATTCACACCCCCCGCGTCTCATCAATCAAAACTACATCATCTGCAAAAAGCATACATCAAGGCACCTCTCCTTGAATACGCCGCGTCAACACATCCATCACCAAAGCAAAATATCTAAGAGAAAATAACCTCTCTAAAGGCGAATCTTCAAGTCTAAGAGGAAATAACATCTCTATAGGACATATAACGTATCTAGGAAGAATATCATCTCTAAATGCCTAATATCAATTCCACAAGAACTATCATAACTATAACTAAAAAGCCACAATTTGGGAACATCAATACAAGTTACCAAGTTACGAAGAAACCTTATTCTAAGGTTTAATAGCTTTATCTATGTCTAACATACGCAACTAAGTCCACAAGACTTAACATAAGTTTAGGCCTAAGTGGGCCAGACGATCCCACTTCTAATCCTCAATTTCTATAATAAGGCACCTTATGCCCCAAAACTAGGCTAAGGTATCTAGTTCATCTTTTAGATGTCAAGTAAGCCATATTCAAGCCTAAGATAGCAACTTCGACTAGAAACAAGGGTACTCAAGTCAACTCTACCCAACTTAAGGTTTCAAGACTACCACACTATCCCAATAAGGCTAAATATACAAATCATGCTTCAAATGCTAAAGCCACATCCTAAACATAGGTTGACATCATAACCACACTATATCTAATCTAAACTAGAGAGAGAAAGTAGTAGGATTCAAAAAGGGTATAAACATGCCATTTTACGGTCCCAAGCCAGCATCTAAACTCCAAACATCAACAATCAAGGCCAAGTCATCATACTCATAATCAAGCCTAACATGCATATCCACATGCAATATATATCACACATCATCTATGAAGAAAAATAGATAGAAGTCTATCAAAACTCATACTTAGAAAACTTTGCATCAAGCTTTTTCTCTTCTAACGAACCCAAAACAATCCTTAAGTGATTCTCATGTTCCTTTTTACTCTTAGAATAACCCAGAATATCATTAATAAAGACAATCACGAAAGAATTCAAGTAGGGTTTAAATATCTCATTCGTCAAACTCATAAAAGCAGTTGGGGCATTAGTCAGCCCAAAAGACATTACAAAAAATTCATAGTGCCCATACCTGGTTCAAAAAGTAGTCTTAGGAATATCGTCAGGCTGAATATTAAGCTGATGATACCCAGACCTCAAATTAATCTTAAAAATATGGATGCACCCTATAATTGATCAAATAAATTATTGATTCGAGGCAAAAGATACTTATTATGGATCGTAACTTTGTTTAACTGCCTGTAGTCTATACACATATGAAGACTACCATACTTCTTCTTCACAAATAAGACAGGAGCACCCATGGAGAGGCACTCGGATGGATAAAACCATTACTCAACAAATCCTGCAACTGAGCCTTTAGCTCCCTTAACTCAGTCGGAGCCATCCTATATGGAGGAATAGAAATAGGACAAGTACCTGGATCTAGATCAATATAGAAATCAATGACATAGCTTGGTGTCATACTAGGAAAATCTATAGAAAAAACCTCTTGGAGCTCACACACCATCAAAACTGACTCAATAGATGAGACCTCTACGAAAGTGTCCTGAATATGTGCTAGGAAGTCCAAACAACCTCTCCCAACTAGCCTCTTTTCACATAAAAGAGAAAGAAGCTTCATTAGAGCAAGACTATAATCACCCTCCCACTTAAATCTATCTATTTCAAACATAGCTAAAGTCACTATCTCAACATGACAGTCTAATATAACATGATACGAAGACAACTAACTCATACCCAGAATTATGATAAATTCTACCATGTCTAGAATCACTAAATTTACCCAAGTTTTATACCCAATAAACATATCAAAACAACAATGATAAACCCTATCAACAACAACAGAATCACCAATAGAAGTAGACACGTTAATATGAAAGTCGAGTAGATCACACACCATGTCCAACCCCACAACAAAATTGGCAGACACATATGAGAAAAAGGAACCAAGATCAAATAATATAGTGGCCATCCGATCATATATAAGAATAGTATCTGTAATGACAATGTCCGATACCTTTGCCTCGGTCCTGCTTGAAAAAGCATAGATATGGGCCCTACCACCAATCTGAGTATCATTTTTATCAAGCTGAGAACCACCTCAATGAGGTTGATTACCCTCTACCTACCTAATGACCACTACAACCACCCTGTGAATGACCTCTACCATTACCACCACCTCTCATGCCTACTAGAACTAGAGCACGAGGAGCCTACAGCTGGACAAACTAACCATAATGCCTCAAATTAGGATAAAACCTCCAAATGTGACTCACTCCACCACACTCATAACATACTCAGACCCCTAGAATAAGAACCACTAAAACTATCTCCTCTGCGAGCATTCTTTTCTACTACCTTGGCATAACCCTCTTACTTTACGCCCTTCACCTTCTTAACAAAATCCACCATCTCCTGAGAAGACTTACCTAAAGATGTCATCTGAAGAGCTGAAATTTAGAAACCTATATTCAAACCCTTCATAAAGAAATGGATCCTCCTTTCCTCGATTTTCAACAACTAAGGTTCATACTGAGATAATGAATATAATTTGGCCTCAGAGGCTGTAACTGACATGGTCCCCTGCCTAAGATTAGTAAACTCACCCCTTTTTCTATTTCTTAAAGTACGAAGCATGTACATTTCTAGAAAAATTGAGTCCATATCAAGGAAGGTAAACCTGTATCCCTACACTCTATATAAGCTCCATGTCATATCTTGCCATTCTCTTAAAACTGGAAGCTAACCGGTTCTACACCATACCTCTTAACAACACCCATTTTTGAGAATAAGAATGAAATAAGTCATATAACAATTAAAATCAAGTAATACCATATAATAAAAAAGAATTTGAATTTTTCCCAATGTCCTATAGCCGCTCGAAGAAATGTACAGACGTCTTTGTACCATTCCGCAAGACTCTACTATACATGTTCTTGTACGATGAGATCGATGAACCTAGGGTTCTGATACCAACTTTGTCATGACCTAAAAGGTCATGAGTGGCACCCACACTAATCTTCTTGTGGGAAAACCATCTAAATCAAACCATTACCTAATCACTTAATTAATATTAAGATGATATTATTATAAAATTAACATAATAACAATAATTCAGGACTAATCATTATTAATGCGGAAGTCAAACAAACTACTTACTAAAATCCCTAAGACCCAAAAGTCATCGTACAAGAACTACTAACAAAGATCATGTCTAAAGACATATCCAAAAATAAAGTAAATAAAGAATGTTTCATTACCCGAAAGATGGACAAGAACAAATAAGATGACCCATGGCGGACTGTATACGAAGTGCTCACCCTTTGATCAAGATCTGCTATCAAACTCTAGAAGTAAGGTCATGTCTGAGCCTCTACAACACTTTCTGCACTCAACAAAAGAAAAGTACAGAGTAGTATTAGTACAAACTACTATGTACTAGTAGGTATCATAGGTCAACTCAATTTGATAGCATGTACACAACATAAATTAAATAACAAGTAGACATGCATTATCATATAACAAATATTCAATAAATCAACAATACAACAACAACACATCAAATAGTGCTCATAAACAAGTCACACAACCATCAAGAGTATCAACCATACTGTAAAAATCCACAATATCAACACAAATATGTACACAAATGCTATGGAACTTATTTTTTGCCCAAATAGTCATGGCCTATAGGGAACAATCTATGTTCATAAACCGTACCAGTGTGGTACCCGATCCACCATACACATATCCGTATCGGCGTAGTACCCGATCCAACATATACATATCCGTACTGGTATGGTACCCGATCTAATATATACATATTCGTACCGGTGTGATACTTGATCCAAATTATATATATTCGTACCGACGTGGTACCCGATCCAACATATACATATCTGTACCAGCGTGGTACCTGATCCAACATATACATATCTGTACCGGGGTGGTACCCAATCCATCATATACATATCTGTACCGGCGTGGTACCCAATCCACCATAAACAAGTAATATCAATATCAAATTTACACTACGTCACAACATACAATACGATGTATCAAGTTTACAAGTACACTTAAAGTCATAAGACAATTCCATTAAGTAAATTTTTAATAATCATTTATACACGCCTCAACAATCCAAACATCATCAATTTTAAGCATGTATGAATACCAATCAACAAGTATCCAATTTAGGAGCATACACACAATTAAATAGACTCTAAACTCTAATTAAACTGTAATTTATGTTACTAAAAAAAATGAATTGCAAGCTATTTTGGAAGGATCTTGACCTTCCATAAAGTTTTTGAATGTTTTAAATCTGTTCAAATATATATAATTTTCATAAGAATACGAATATAATCACACTCATTTATAAATTCTTACTCTAAAATTTAAAGATCTAAGCCTCAATTTATAAAAATTATGACTGATAGAGGATCACCAAGGTCGAAACAGTCTAGCAACCGTCTATTTTCCACCATAACTTCTTGATTAGGTCATCTACCTAATCATCAATTTTGTCCTTTAGCTAATTGAAAATATAAGGAATTAATGTTATCAAACACTATGCAATACTATTCCTGCCTCCTAAAGACATAGTATTATTACCATCAACCTACTGCACCATTAAATCATTGTCGTCCCTTTTTTTTTTGAAATCTTAATTTTGGTTGCACAAATTCCCATACTACTTGTTAGTGGAATCTAAGGTTCCATCCGCAATTTACTATATATAAATTTAACACCTATATACGAATGTACAAAATTTAACATTACCTGAATTATACTGTGTAAGAATTATGGAGAAACCGCAAGTTGCTCCTCTTCTCCTGACTTTCTGATATTATTGCTATGTAAATGGCAAATCCTATTTATTTAAAATTATTCTTATATTGACTACACAATTAAATAAATTATTATTTTGACCCTCTAAATCACTAATTAAATTAATTATTTAAAATACTCAAAACTGTTAATATATCCTCAAAATTTATTTGGAACCCCATAGAAATAAATTAAATATGTAAATTGACTAGAAAGTACATTCCGAGCCCATTGAAAATACAACAACACTAATTTGAGGCCGTCTCGATCAAAGATTGACTATTATCAATTTTAACTTTTCCAAACTCAATAACCCCGTTAATGACTTAAATTACTTTCGAATACCTCAAGAATTGGTACTACCAATCATGTAAGTCATAATTCAAGTATACAAAATACCGGGAGGGCTAAAATAGGGAAGATGAGAAAATTTTACAAACGACCGGGAGGGTCGTTACATGAACCCAACCCATTAAATATTGAGCGAATTGGATGGTTCAGCTCGATTTGAGTTTATTTTGACACGTCGTGCTTTGCACGAGCCCAACATGAAAAGTATATATGTTTGCTTCAAACGATGACATTGAGGAATAAAAATTTAGGCCATTATTGTTCATGCATTGGATAAATTGTTGAATGATTGTGGAGATAATAATTTGAATAACTTGTATACCTATTTTGTGAACGAAACTAATAGGATGACATCCCTAAACAAAAAGGATAGAAAGTAGTATACCGACAAAATTCACATGAAGAAAACTAAAGTGGAAAGAAAGAAAAAATTCTTATACCACTATGATATACTATATTGTGGCTGTACTTCACTAAATTCTTATACCACTATGATATACTATATTGTGGTTGTACTTCACTCAGTTTCTCTATATTCATGTTTTTTTCCTTTTAATTTGTATATCTGAGTGCAACAGAAAAAAATTTAATAATTACTTACATAATTACATACTAACGGTTACCCATCAAGAGCCTCAGCTTTGAGGATTTACAGTTATATCAAAATCATGATATACTTTAACCTGCTCTAAATGCTCGATACTTTTATAAAGAAATTCATAATAAATATTGACATTCAATTAAATTTTGAATAAGCAAGTGGGCGACCTTATTTTTTTTACTAGTTTAAGTCATTGATGTTTAATAAGTAAGTGAAATATACATAAATAAATTGGAATTTTATTGAATATATAAAGTAATATGTGATAATCATCAAGTGATCTTCATACAAAATCTCATTGTTTTAAGGAAATTCAAATGTTAGAAATTGACAACATTTGATTTAATTGAAGACACAAAATGCTAACTTGTATAGAGATTTACCAATCTTGTCATATTTTTTTCATATATTTCATCTTTGATTCATCTTGATTTCATTTTTCCTCATAAGGCTCAATATGTAGCCTCAGAAATGTTTGTCCCTTTTTTATCTCTCTAAAGCTATCTCTATTTTCAGGAGGACATACCTCTAAAATTAATTAGAACTGGACATGATACTTGAATGAAGTTTAAGTAACTAAAGTGGTCAATGTATGCTATTGTTGATGTTTAACCACACTTAGAGTTTGTTATAAAAGAAATAAATGGCACCTTAGTGACTTAGTCTCTTGTTTCTTCTTGTTAAGGTCATTCTTTAACATTTCAAACACAAGTTAGTTTTTCATCACCCGAGAGATATAACTGCTTTCAAGTCGAGTAATCTTGAATAACTACAAAATTGAGAAGCTGAGGACTACCTTGAAAACTATATATTTAAATCTTTGGATTACGCACTTTGTAATCTTATCAGATTGCAAAAAAAATTCTTCTCTATCTTCACACAACTATTTCACTCGCTAAATAATACTCTCATTGTTTGAAAAAGAATGACCTGCTTTGACTTGACATGAATTTTAAGAAAATAATGAAGACGTTTGAATCTTATGGTCTCCGAGATGCCGTGAAAATTTAAAATTAAAGTGTTCTAAAAAAAGAAAATGAGTCATTCTTTTTGAAATAGATTAATAAGCAAAGTACGTCATTATTTTTTAAATAAAGGGTGTATAATTTTAAGATATGAAACCTCTTATGTTAGATGGAGTAAAATAATTATTTGGTTGCTTCAGACATAACCACACTGAACTTTTATTGAACAAATAAAATAAAATGTGATAAATCATGAAGTGATCTCCATAAAAAATCCTACTATTCGCAAGAAATTCAGATGTCAAAAGCTTAACAACATTTGCGTTTTTGACAACATTTGCTTTTAAATAAAGAAAGAAAATGCACACTTGTATAGGCATATACTAATCATGCCACATCTTTTCCATTGTTTTCATCTAGAAGAACTATTTGATTGCTTTAAACATAACCAAACATCTTGGTTGTATTCAGGTTCTTTCCTTTTTATTAAAAATTTATTTTATCAGGTGGCAATTTAATGTACTAATGTTGTTATAATTTATGATCTGAAGCAAAAAACATCCAAGATTGTATTCAATAGGAACAAATAACTTATCGGTCATTGAAAAGAAAAGAAAATTTTAACCATAAAATTTTGTAAACAATTCAAAAATAACAGTATTATAAAAAGTGCATGTTTGTTCCACTTTACTAAATGTACTTCCAACTGCTTCACATTTAAGATATTAAAATAAAACCTACAGAAATTTCAACATAAAACAACTAGTAATTGGTGATAGTATGATGAGGAAAAAAAATACCTCTAGTTTACTTCTTTCTGGAGGAGTAGCAGCTGCGGCGGCGGCCGCTGATGTTGAAATTGCAGCAGCACAAAGTTTCTCTGAAATTTCATCCGTACTATTTTAATAAATAACAAGATACTTTTTTGGCCCCGGAATACAAAGTGAGCACCTAAAAAAATTCATATTTGGATGATGAAGATTTTATTGTTCTATAACATCGACATACTTTGAACTTAAAATAAAGCATAATTCTATATTCGTACAGAAATAGTTATTTTGCACAAAAGAGTACTTTTACCTAAAATAGTTCTTTTGTTTACTGAAACTTTTTAAAAAAATTAAGAAATAGAATTAGAAGTCAAAGAAGAATTGAATTTTATTGAAGAAAAACATGGTATTCATATTTAAATCAAAGAAAGATCCACTTTAATCTCAATGTTTAAGTCTCTTTTTATTTGAAGTCTAACTTTTGTTTTTTCAATTGTTGATTTATGGACATATTTTCATATATTGACCCGTATGACCTCAAGATTCGCTTATGTATTAAGGCATGATAAAAATAATCTATATTAATTAGCACATAATTAATCTGCTACCCAGACTTTATAAGTAGTAGGGAGGTCAAGACTCCATACATTATAACCTCTTAGTTGAGGAGCAGAAAGGCACTTACAAACAATCCATCTAAAATGGCTAGGATATATAATGTAGACAATTCTACTTAATATATCATCATCTTACCTTCAAGTACAGTCCAATCAACAGCCCCGACTTCTTTATCAAAAAGATATTTGCCTTGAGAAGAGATTAAAGAAAAGTCTTAGCAATTCAAATATTCCCTATTCAAATAAAGAAGTTTTTTTCACATTAGGATCTGACAGACATGACTAAACTATAATTGAAATTTATATGTAAGTTCTTTCAAGACGCCTTCACAGATTAAGCCCTAGTTAATTTAGTAAAAACATTCCTATATGGGATACTAATTAGAATGTGATACATCTAATTCATAGCCTCCGGTGATTTTTTTTATAATTTAAGATACTTTCACAAATAGATAACAATTAAAGGTGAATTGAATCAATTGGACTGCTAATTTATACCCTGCAAATATCGCCTTTTGGTGGCACTAGTCACTGCACCCAAATCATTCTCAGTAATTGAATTTTTGTTGGTCAATAATAAAATGTATCTGCAATAATTTTATCATCTAAATCTTGTCCTCGCAATTATCAAGAGACGAAAATGATAAGCAAATTTTGTAGCTAGAAATAATTTTTTATTTTATTTAAAAAAAAACAATCAGATTGCGTATAATTAGAATCCAGACGAATATATTTTGAAATTTGAAAATAACTCTCAAGTAAATGAAATTACAATCATAATTTATTTTAACTAAAAGTTTGATCTTTCATTCAACATCCATGATATTCAGCCACAACAACAACAATATACCAGTATAGTCCCATAAAGTAGGGTTTAGGAGTATAGAGTGTACGCAAATCTTACATCTACCTTGGATGTGAGATAGAGAGTTGTTTCTGATCAATTCTGACTCAAGACAAAAACAGTCTGGAATGAAATTCAGCCACTAAAATAGAAAATCTGAAGTGAACTAAAAAGACATCCGGACAAAAAAAAATTACACACTTAGGGGTCATTTGGTTGGAAAACAAGTTATGATGGAACTAATTATACTGAGATTAGTTGTCTTGAGATCAGTTATCCTGGTATTATTTTTTAGTGATTAATTGGTTTGAGGAACTAAAAATAATATATATTGCATTCTTTCTAAGAATAGATAGTTTGTTTACGAAAATACTCTTAACCTTATTTAGCTTAATTATTTTCCTTCGTATTAAATCATACAAAAGAAATTGAAAAGTTACTATTTTTTTTAACTTCAGCAGGTTCTTCTTCCTAAAGATCCATGTTAAGAAATTTATTTTGATATTTCTTAAACGTGCATGAAGCTTTAATATTTCATATATTTTGTCCTAAATTCTATAAAATGTTGATAATCCCCTTTTTTGTTAAAAAGTTCTTCATCAAAAAATGTGAAAAAGAATTACTCTCATTTTTCATATTTAGTATCATTAATATTTGGAGAGTTAAATTGTATTTTTTTAAAATTAAATTTTCAATCATTCTTAGCTATATATATATAATGATTTTTTATTTAATAATTAAGCATGTACTAAGTTAGAAAGGGAATGTAAAGATACTTTAATTACTTGTCCATGATAAATTTGTTAGAAAAAATAAAAATTTGAAGTAAGATTAATAAATATTTTACAAATAGAAAGACAATAAACCATCGGATCATTTTTGAATTTGATTGCATAAATAGTTATTATGGTGTCACTATCATTTTTTCATGATGCGTCACTTTTGTATCATTTAAAAAGCCCAAATAATTGTTCAAATTTACTAAAATGGATGAAAATTTGTAGAGTAATTAAAATTTAAATTAAGAATAAAATTGACAAAAGAATTTGATGTGAGGACTATAAACATATCAAATTCTCTCTTGTACATAGTAAATAGTAAAATGATTGCGATACTAAAAGAAAGTTGAAGATTTTTTTGTTTTGGAAAATGGTCGATGTTTCTAGAATTATTTTGGAGAAGAGGGGATATTTTTCTGAGCGAGTTTAATGAATGATGAAAAGATGATTTTACCCTTGATCGTCCTTGAACTCATCTTTATAAAAATAAAATAAAAATATATATACATGTTAAAAAATTTATTTTGATATTTCTTAAACGTGTATGGAGCTTTAATATGTGAAAAATTCATCATAAAAAAATGTGAAAAATAATTACTCTCGTTTATCATTATTTAGTACCATTAATATTTGGAGAGTGAAATTGTATTTTTTAAAAAATTAAATTTTCAAACATTTTTAGCTCTATGTAAGAAATAATTTTTTGATTTAATTTGTTTGTTTAATTTTGATTTAATGTAGAGTTTAAGAAAATAATTTTATTTAAAAAACTATGTATTAAATTAAAGGCATGTGGAAATTTATCAAAATATATTTTAATCTATGAACTTAAATATAACACGAAAAAGGTTAAAATTAAAGAGTTACTAAAAAAAAGAAAAATATTTTTTTTCAAAAAAACTTAAAAGGAAAGTAAAATAATAAAGAATATCTTTTAAGTATTTATAATATCTTTTTATTATGTTATTACAATAATTATTTTCTAAAGTAATCAAATATGCAAAGTAATAGTTGTAATTAATATGTTGTATGGGAATAAACAAAGGAACTAACCAAATTATTTCATAAAAAAAGGAGTAGAAATAAGTATATGCATGTCTGCAATTCTAAAAAAAAGGGTGGGTACTGACTACAGACACAAAAGTATTTAGGAAAGAGTGTAGTGGAGAGAAATGAATCTATTTCATAAGTTAGTTAATCGCTTATATCCGCACCCCCCTCCAAATGGTATCAGAGCCCAGTAATTCAAAAAATACGGAAGTGAGATATATGTTAGAGTTGTTAGAATTTAGTGAGATATATGTTAGAGTTATTAGAATTTACCTATAAATTATTAAATTAATTATGCGAAGACCATTTAAAAATAGAGAAGCTTTTAGAAAAATTAAAGAATCTTTAATTAGTAATTATTCAGAATATATAAGTCTAAATAAAACAAAAGAAAACCCACAAAGATTAGCCTACTTAATTACATTAATATCTAGTATTGAATCAAAATTAATAATCCATTTAAAATCTAGGAGAATGAAACACATACTACCTAATTATAATAAAATTAGATTTAGATATCCGCCAAGATATTATAAACATGGTTTAAATGAATAAAGTACAACAATACAAAGAATTAAAACAAATTATTTCTGAAAAACGTAAAGAATTAAAAATAAGAATAAAAAGACTACATTATAATATATTTGCCGGAGTTAGTAAAAACTCAATAGATACACAAAAAGATGAAATACCAAAATTAGAATCGCAAATAGATAGTTTAGAATATATATATCAACATGAACTATTCACAATAAAATGAACAAAGAAGAATTTATAATAGATGAAAAAATATATGAAAACCACGAAGGATCAAAAATAAAAATAGTATTTTCTAATCTAGGAAGAAGATATAAGAAAGTAGGTGAACATTTATATCTAATGTTAGAAAAAGAAGAATTAAAATTAGAAGATAAATTGACAGCAATGGTAAGAATAGAAAGAGAAAATGAAGAAATAGATAGGAAAAAGGAAATAGAAAAAATAAAATAACAAACTACGGAAGAAATACGAAAAATAGAAGAAACTAAAAATAGTAGGATTGCTGAATTAGAAAAAGAACTACAAATGTTAAAAGAGCTGTATGAACAAAGGCAAAAAGAAAAAGAAGAAAAAGATAGAGAACAAAAATTACTGAAAGAGATAAATCAATTTAAGGAAAAATTGAAAATAAAAAATAAAGAATTAGAAATAAATAATATAGACGTTGAAGAGACAGATAATTATGATTCAGAAGATAGTGAAACATATACAGAAATATTAACAAATATAAAAAATTTAGAAATCAATGAAAAACAAAAAGAAATTAATGAGAAAAACTTAGAAAGTACCCACACAGAAATAAATACTCTTGATAAAAAAGAAGATGAAAATATAATACCTAAAATAACAGAAATAAGAAAACCTATGTATTATAAGAATAAATTTAAAAAATATAATGAATATGACAAATGGATACCAAAACAAATAATTAATAAAAATTATAACTTTTTAGACCTAGACTGTGTAATAGATACAGAAAAAACAATACAATTATGGATAGGATATATGACAAAACAATTAGTAGATAATAATATAAATATAACAGATGCACCAGAATACATAGAAAGAACACTAATAGGATCAGTAAAACTATGGTTTTCAAATTTAACTGAAAATAGCAAAAAAGTATTAAGAACTAATAAACCTATAGAAGGAACATCATCAACAACAACTAAACTAACACCTATAGAACTATTAAAAAAATATGAAACAGCTATAAAAGATGAATTTGGTAGTACGACAACAATAGAAGAAGAACAAGATAAAGAAAAAAATACAAATAGAAATTTAATGTTAAAATTAGCAATATGTAATATGTGTTATATAGATGAATATACTTGCGCATTTAAAGAATATTATTATAAAGGGGCATATAGTATAGAAGAAAGTAAAGAGATAAGAAAATTATATTTTAATAAATTACCCGAGCCATTTAGTTCAAAAATAATAAAAAGTTGGGAAGAAGCAAAAATAGTAGATACATTAGGAGCAAGAATAAAATTTTTACAACAATGGTATAGAAACTTATGTGAAAAATATAGAGAAGAATTAAAAATGGAAAAAACATTAATAAGAAATTTAGCATGTTGCAAAAATAAAATAGCACCCCAATTTGGATGTGAAGAAAGATATTATAAAAAAAGAAAAAGACATAAGAAATATAAGAAATATAAAAAATCAAAATATAAATATAAGAAACCAAGAAAAAGATATTATGTAAAAAATTATAAATATAAAAGACCATATAGAAAGAAGAAATCTATAAAAGAATGTACTTGTTATAATTGTGGAAAGATGGGCCATTTAGCTAGAGATTGCAAATTATCTAAAAATCCAAAAAATAAACAAATATCAGAAATAAAAATAGATAATACAGAATATATGCAGATAGATTATATAGATTATGAATTAGAAAGTAAGGATAATATATATGAAATTTCAGAAAATGAAACAGATATATGCAGATAGATTATATAGATTATGAATTAGAAAGTGAGAATAGTATATATGAAATTTCAGAAAATGAAACACATAATGAAATAGATAGTGAAATAGATGAATCAAATGACTGAAGAAGATATAAAAATAATAACAAAGGAAGAATATTTAAATGATGAAGGAACGGAACAAAAAATAATATTTGACAGTAACATATTTGATGAAATAAAAGGAAAAGAATTAGATTTAAGTGTAGAAAAAATATTTAAAATACCAACAATAAAAAAATATTTTTACTAGGAAAAAGGATGAATATTATGTAGTATGCCAAAAAGAACATGTAATAGACTGCAGATATGCAAAAGGCAAAGCTAGTATACCACTAGTAACAAAAAGAATAATCAATAAAGAGATAAATGATATAAAAAGTAAAGGAGATCCAGTAAAATATGTACACCTTGGAGGTACAGAGATACTAATAAAAGCATGTTTTAGAGAAGGAATAGATACACCAATAGAATTATATTTAGCAGATGATAGAATTATAAAGCCTATAGAAAAAAACATAATAACTGCCGTAAAAGGAAATCTAATATACCAAAAATTTAAATTTATAATAAGTGCAAATTATTCAGTAGCGGTAACAGATAAAACTATAGATAAATCACTCGTATTATATTGGAAAATATCAGTAATAGAATTAACACCAGGAAGTAAAATATTTACAGCAAGATGCAAAAATCTATATGTATTAACAACAAAACATAAAATAACAGGAAAAAATAAGATTAACAAAATACGAATAGAAAGTCCATTCGAACAAATTGTAAAAACAATAGATTATAATGATTATAACTATAGAGACATAGATATAGAAGAAAATTTAGAAATAGTAAATGATAGAATAAGTAGAACGAAAAGAATAGCTAATGAAAAACCAGAATCATCAAGCTCATCAAAAAGAACAAGTTATGAAACAAATTCAATAAGTAATTTAAACCAATATTACATAACATGAAAAATAAATGAAAAAGAATAGCTGATACTTTTGAATACAGGACAAGAAGAAAATTATATAACAAAATATCTAGTAAAAATTGAAGAAATAAAGACTGATAATGATATGTGCCCAGATCTACCAAGAAGTTTAATAAATAGTAAAAATATAGCAGAAAAAGAAATAATAATAGGAGTTAGAAAAATAAAAATAGAATTCGAAGTAAGGGAAGAAATGCAAAAAGCTGATATAATATTAGGAATAAAATGGTTAGAACAAGTAAAACCATATAATATAGAACATACACAATTAACCTTAACATATAACAAAGAAAAGTTATTTTTAAGAAGAGCCTTAACATGAAATGAAGATATATGTATTAATGAAGATAGTAGTAGAAGGATATTACAGTAGATATTATACGTCTATGATAGATACAGGAGAAGAAGCTAATTTATGTAGATATAATTGCTTACCAAAAAGTAAATGGGATAAATTAAAAACACCAATAATAGTTAAAGAATTTAATAATGAAGGAAGCTTAATTATTCATAAAGCTAGGAATGTAAAAATACAAGTATGGGATAAGATATTAACAATAGAAGAAATTTATAATTATGAACTAACATCAAAAGATATACTTTTAGGAATGCCGTTCTTAGATAAATTATACCCACATATAATAACCAAAACAGACTGGTGGTTTACAACACCATGTAAACAAAAAGTAAGAGCAAAAAGAGTTAATAATAAAATAAGAAAGAAAATTGATTGGATAAAAGGAAGTGAAAAAATTACACAAAAGTTAGAAAATATAAAAAATACTGAAGATACAATAGAACTAGTAGTATTTTCGATAAATAAAACAGAAATAACTATATTTTCAATAAATAAAATAGAAATAATTAAGAAAAAATTAGAACAATTATATAGTGAAGATCCATTAAAAGAATGGGAAAAACATAAAACTACTATAAAAATTGAATTAATAGATAAAAATAGCATAATAACCCAAAAACCATTAACATATAATTTTGACGATTTAAAAGAATTTAAAATACATATAGATGAATTATTAGAAAAACAATATATACAAAAAAGTAATAGTAAACATAATAGTCCAGCATTTATAGTAAATAAACATAGTGAACAAAAAAGAGGAAAAAATAGGATGGTTATTGACTATAGAAATTTAAATGCAAAAACTATAACATATAATTATCCAATACCAAATAAGATATTAAAAATAAGGCAAATACAAGGATATAATTATTTTAGCAAATTCGATTGTAAATCAGGATTTTACCATCTAAAGTTAGAAGAAGAATCTAAAGAATTAACCGCATTTACGGTAACACAAGGATTTTATGAATGGAACGTATTACCATTTGGATATAAAAATGCACCAGGTAGATATCAACATTTTATGGATAGTTATTTTAAACAATTATCTAATTGTATAGTATACATAGATGATATATTATTATATACAAAAACTAAAGAAGAACATTTAAAATTATTAGAACAGTTTACAGATATAATAGAAAAATCGGGAATAAGTCTAAGCGAAAAGAAAGCTGAAATTATAAAAAATCAGATAGAATTTTTAGGAATACAAATAGATAAAAGTGGAGTAAAAATGCAACAACATATAGTACAAAAAATAATAAATTCGAAAGGAGAATTAGATACAAAGAAGAAATTACAATCATTTCTAGGATTAGTAAATCAAGTAAGAGAATATATTCCAAAATTAGCAGAAACTTTAAAACCACTACAGAAAAAATTAAAAAAGGATGTAGAATATAACTATAATGAAGAAGATAAAAAACAAGTTCAAAAAATAAAATTACTTTGTAAAGAATTACCAAAATTACAATTTCCCGATGAAAATAGAAAATTTATATATATAGTAGAAGCAGATGCTAGTGAATATAGTTACGGAGGAGTACTTAAATATCGATATGAAGTAGAAAAAAATAGAACACCATTGTAGATACTACTCAGGTACGTTCAATGAGACAGAAATAAAATGGGAAATAAATAGGAAAGAATTATGTTCATTATATAAATGTTTGTTAGCATTTGAGCCATATATTGTATATAACAAATTTATTGTACGAACAGATAATACACAGGTACGCTGGTGGTTAACAAAGAAAATACAAAATTCAGTTACAACAAAAGAGATTCGGAGACTAGTCTTGAATATATTAAATTTCACATTTACAATTGAAGTGATCAATACTAACAAAAATGTTATTGCAAATTACATATCAAGACAAAACTACACAGACTAAAATAATAGAAGAAGATACTCTAGAAAAAATACTTAACACCCTAACTACGCTTTCAATGAAAGTGGACAGTATGGGTAATGAGATAGAAAAGCTAAAGACTAATGAAGATAAACTGAAGTCTATAGCTACAAATCAGCTAACTCAGCAGTGTGCAGAGTTATGTCGATCGGAAGACATTAAAGTTCCAGAGCTAGAAGGAGACGTTGGGACACTCCATAAAACCCATAACATTTATCAATCTACTTCTGCAGGTACAAGCAAAGGAGTTAATCAACCAAGATACCAGAATATGAATATGAATAAAATATTTGAAAAACCATTTACACCAAAAACACAAAAAGACCACTTGTTCATACCCCCACAAGTTACAACATACCGAGATAGCCTAAACCAAAATAATAAAGTTTACAACTACACAGCCCAGAAATACATAGAAAATATCTACAGAGTACAAACTTTTCTAAACCATAACCCCAGAGCTACAAACATCAAAGAACCAAACACCAACTATATAACCCAAAAATTACAAGGATATAACAAACTAATTGCACTACCCAAAACTAACCCAAGCCTAGTAAAAACTTGTTTTGACTATGGACTATTAAACACCATATATACCCAAGACGGAGAAGAAATAACAGCTATGGAAGAATTACACAAGATATTCATCACCTATAAAAGGATAACGAAAGGAAATCTATTTTACATAAAGTGTTATACTGCACCAACAGAGATACTATATGACGAAATAAAACTAGTTATACAAGTTGTAAAAATAGGACTAACTAGAGATATGATCATACCAGAAGATATTACACAGCAACCAGAGATACCCAAAATTGAGATACCCGACTTCTACGCAAATAAATGACTTATTGGACTAGCTACGATTATCCAAGAACTAGCAAATAATTATACTAGAGCTATTATTCGAGAAATCATCAAATGATTTACTCTAATTCAAAAGAGCTACGACAAGCAGATATGGAAGATGTCAGACAATGGATAATGACATTACTTAACCCAGAAAAACAATCTACCGCAAGAGCAATTAAAAAAGGATTTATTTAAGACGAACTACTGACAAGGTATTGTAAAATAATTGGACACAAATATCCAGATCACCAATGTTCAAGATGTAATGGAGAAGATAACATTATTCCAGAAGTACATCTAGAATAAAAGAAGACAAAATGTCATCTGGAAAGATAAGATAAGAAGCAATAATTGAGATATAGCAGATACGGCAACATCAACGGAGGACAAGATATTGGATCATTTATGAAGCATTGTATAGATTTTTACATAATTGTTAAGATTGTAACTTATATAGCCTTGGACTTTTTTCTTTAGCCTTTAAAGGCTATGTATAGACTTTTTAGGATTAGGTAGCCTATAGTAGCCTTTTTGACTTGTAGGATAACATTTAAAAAACATGTAAAGTTTTTCGTTCTATAAAAGAAGGCAACTGAAGGCATTGCATAGCAAGCCTTCATGCGTTGAAGCAAATACTCTCTCCATTCCACAACAAATATTTTACTCAGTTAATTAAAAAATAGACATATTTCAATGGAAAAAGCTATGGAGGAACAAACTTCAGAAATATCAAAACTACCCGAACAGGTATATTTATTTATAATTATGAATAGCTAAATTCATAATTCCCAACAATCATGATATGATAAAATAAATTCATATTAGTTACTTTATAGTAGAATTATTCGAGGAATAATATGTTAAGAAGTTTATTAGCAAAGTGGAAACGGAGAAAGATCCCTAAGAACTATGTCATCCTAAAGGTGAAACCAATGAGGCAAGAAGCCGTGGCGGGGAGTAACCAGAGTAGAGGCGCTGTTTAAGGGAAAAAGTATCCGGATTACCATGTTAATAGTGACCGAAGAACATATTATTTAAGAATAATCTAGTATATAGTGATCTAAGATGACCATATTTTGTTATGTACATGGTTGGAGGGAATATTTTGAAAAAAGCAATTTTATGAAAATGAATAATTATTTATCTGATGTGATGGTAGATAAATTTAAAATACTTATTTTGTATGCACTTAAAGATATAAAAGTAGTAGATATAAGAAAAATCATATTAGAAAAAGCATTTGACAAATATTACATGACTAGAGTAAATTATATACCATACCTACCTAACTACTCTTACAAATACTTACCATGGTAAATTACATAGGATTTTTAGAAAAAGATATGAGAAACATACAGTTACTAGAAAAACAGATAAAAATAAATATAGACAAATACATGGAAAATAAAGATATAAAATACATAGAATTTCTTGATAAAAATATGCAAGAACTACTAAGGCTAAAACAAACAACTACAAAATATTATAATAAAATCAATTTTAAAAGATAGATCACCTAGATTATCTTAAAGTTTAAATCTTATATATACTTAAAGATATAGAAATAATAGATATTAAGAAAATAATATTAGAAAAAGTAATAGACTATGAAATTGAAACCATAAATTGGCTAGAACAATTATACGAAGAAATTTATCCAGAAAGATATTATTCAAATTAAGAGATGTTAGAATATATTAGAAAAACTAGAGAAAATCAAGATAATCTAAATAATGAAATTAATTATAAAAACTGAATTAGAAAAATAATGGAAAATCTAAAAGAAAAATTAATATGGGTAGAAGAAACCTTAGAAAATTTAGAAAAAAGTACATGTGATAGTTTATATAATTTAAAAAACTCACTACGAGAAGAACAACACAAGATAATAAATAACATTGAAAATCTAGAATTAGATATACATTACAATATAGTTAGGATAAATTATTATACAGAAATTTGTAACTCTGCAATTACTACAGAATAAAATAATAAACCAAACAAATTAATGAATATATCTTACGAAAAAGGTAAATCATTAAAAGATATTGAAACAAAATTTAAGAAATATCTGCGCACAAAGAAAAATAGATTTATTAGATATATAATAAATCTATTTCATAAGTTAGTTAATCGCTTATATCCGCACCTCATATCCCTTGGGTTGAAATTGATATTTAAGAAAAGATGCTTGCCTTTTTCGTCATTAGAAATTAGTGGCCAAATATCGAAGCTTAAAGAATAAGTATGTGATGCACAATCATTTTTGAAATGACCATCATACCCTTGGTCGTCCTCCCAACTCTCCTTTCTATATAGTAGAAAAATGATTAAAAAATAATAATATAAAATATAAATATAAATATAAAAATAAAATAATAACAACAACAACAACAACAACAATATATAAGTGTGCGTGTATAATATAATGTAATGTAATAAAATAATGCTAGATATCGAAGGGGCGGTTATCATTTTGTTTTAATGTAAGTGACACAATAAAATTTAGATAATCAATTATATTTTTAATACGTTTTTAGATATTTAAGTTGTTAGCTATTTTAATTTCTAATATGTTTTTGAAATTGTAATTTACTATTTTAAATTGTTAGCTATTGTAATTTATAATACTCTTCTTATCCAAACTTTTGTGTCATTAATAGTAAATTATATTTTTAAAATAAAATAAATTTGTAATTATTATGATATAGTATCTTTTCTTCCATTCTAATTTAAGTGACACTAATATAGTTTTGAGAGTCTATCAAAAATCACGATTGAAGTAGCGAAGCAGACATGTCCTAAATGACTCACAGAGCAAGCAGGAATGTGGGCGAACACCTGCCTAGCGTGAATTTATGTGACACAAGTAAAATTTAGATAATCTA
Organism: Capsicum annuum; assembly: GCF_002878395.1. NCBI lineage: Eukaryota > Viridiplantae > Streptophyta > Magnoliopsida > Solanales > Solanaceae > Capsicum > Capsicum annuum. The sequence continues at coordinate 92,516,877 of NC_061122.1, forward strand.
TTAGATTTTTAATGTATTTTTTGGTATTTTAAGTTGTTAGCTTTTGTAATTTATAATATTTTTTTTGAAACTTTAATTTATTATTTTAAACTGTTAGCTATTGTAATTTATAATACTTTTCATGTCCAAAATTTTATGGCATTGATACTCAATTAGGATTTTAAAATAATATAAGTTTTTAAGTATTATAATTTATAACATTTTTTCTTCTATTCTAATTTAAGTGACCCTGATATAATTTCGAGAGTCAATCAAATATTACGATTGAAGTAGCGAAGCAGACATGTCTTAGATGACTCATGATAACTAATTAGAACTGATATAGCAAAATTGTTATAAGAAATACCTGCAAAAAAATTTAAGTGGGTAGTAATTTTAAACATGAAGAGTTAATTTATCATTTTATGTCTATTTTACTTTTTTTTTTTAAAATTAAATATTATTAATTTTTTAATACTTAGATAATAATTAATTAGGAGTGATACAGCAAAATTATGGTTGAAGCAGCTGAAGCAGACATGTCAGAGATGTCTATTTTACTTTTTTTTATTAAAGATTATTAATTTGTTAATACATAAATGACATATAATAACTAATAGGAGTATATAGTGAAATCACGGAGTAAGAATACATGTCGATGAACACCTGCCTGCTTTACCACACTTCTATATAATATAATACTAATGTAAGTACTAGACATATATAGTACTAGCCATAAGAGCTCGTGATATGCTAGCTTTTTTATGATACAAATAAATTTGAAAGAGTTAATCAATTTTTTTGTATGATTTTTAAATATTTTAAATTGTTAATTTAATTATATATAATATTTTTCCTATATAGATTTTAGATAATATATGTTACTTTTGGAGTTTCAATTTATGTGACACTAATAAAATTTGTAGCGTCAATCAAACTTTTTATATGATTTTTAGATTTTTGTATGATTTTTAAATATTTAATTTGATAATATTATGATTTATGATATTTTTATATATATTTCAGATAATATATGTTGCTCTCTCTGTCTCAATTTATGTAACACTGATGAAAGTAAGAGAGTCAATCAAATATTTTATATATAGTTTTTACATATTTTTAGTTCTTAATTATTGTGATTTATAGTACTTGTTACTAATTAATTTTCAAATAATATATGTTACTCCCTCTGTCTTATGTAATTGTGATAGTATTTGGAGAATAATTTTTTTTATATGTAGTTAAATATTTTAATTTGTTAATTATTGTGATTTATTATACCTTTTCCGTTATGTTTTTCAAATTTTCAAGTCGTTATTACTTCCATTTAAAGTAATATTCTGCTTTTGGCAGCCACGTTAGCAAAACGAAGCACAAAAATGCAGAAAATATGAATTTAAGAGGTAATACAACCCCCTTAAAATTTAGGTGTATCATAGCAACTTTGGGTATAGTTTAGGAGTACTTGTGTCCTATCTCAATAATGAATTAAAAGGATAGTGTAGAAGTGTTTCATTTTTACGACAAGATATCCATTGAACAAGAGAGCGTCCATTCAACCCAACATGTTAAAAGAGTCAATCGAATTTTTTGTATATAACTTTTACATATTTTCAATTGTTAATTATTATGATTTATGATACTTGCTGCTAATTAATTTCGAAATAATATATGTTAGTCCCTCTGTCTTATGTAATTGTGATAGTATTTGGAGAATAAATCAATTTCTTTATATGTCATTGAATATTTTAAGTTGTTAATTATTGTAATTTATGATTCTTTTTATGTCATTTTCAAATAATATATGTTCAACAACAACAACAACAAACCCAGTGTATTCCCATAACGTGGGGTCTGGGGAGGGTAAGATATACGCAGTCCATACCGCTACCTCCGAAGAAATAGAGAGGTTATTTCCGATAGATCCTCGGCTTAAGATAAAGGATAGCAAACAAGAGAATGGATGGCATAACCGAAATAAAGAATAAGAAGTAATAAAATAAAAATTAGAGACATGAAATATGGGAAATAAGAGCAACACGGAATAAGAAAAATAGGAACTAAGAAATAAAAAATAGGACACCCACCTAGTAGTAACATACACTCACATGCCAAAGACACCTATGTACACTTTCCTATGATTACTAACCTGGCTACACAAGAACTCTCCTGACTGCTTGTTACAACCCACGCACTAACACTAGCTTTCTAACCTTATCACTGACCTTCATACCTTCCTATCTAGGGTCATGTCCTTAGTAAGCTGAAGCTGATCCATGTTATGTCTAATCACCTCTCTCCAGTATTTCTTCAGCCTACCTCTACTCCTCCTGAAACCATCCAATGCTAGCCTCTCACACCTACGAATCGAGGCATCCGTGCCCCTCCTCATCACATGCCCAAACTATCTCAGCCTTCCTTCCAGCATCTTATCCTCCACCGAAGCCACTCCCACCTTTTCTCGGATAATCTCATTCTTAACTCTGTCCCTCTAGTAAGCCCACACATCCAACGCAACATTCTCATTTCCGCCACCTTCAATTTTTGGATGTGAACGTGCTTAACTGGTCAACACTTCACTTCATACAACATGGCCGAATGAACTTTCACTCTATAGAATTTGCCTTTAAGCTTAAGGGGCACCTTCTTATCGCACAAAACTCCCGAGGCGAGCCTCTACTTCATCCAACCTACTCCAATACGTTTAGAAACATCCTCATCAATCTCACCATTCCCCTGGATCATAGACCCAAGATACTTAAAACTATCCCTCTTACAAACATTTTGGGAGTCCAACCTCACCATCACTTCGTCCTCCTACCTCGAGTCACTAAACTTGCATTCCAAAAACTCTGTATTGGACCTACTCAACCTAAACCCCTTAGACTCAAGGGTCTTCCTCCAAACCTCCAATTTGTCATTCACACACCTCGCGTCTCATCAATCAGCACTACTTCATCCGCAAATAATATACACCAAGGCACTTCGCCTTAAATACTCTGAGTCAATAAGTCCATCACCAACACAAGGAAAAAATATTTGAAATTTGAAGTCAAGTAGCTCCAATTCATCATTAGTGCGGGGAAAAAGTACAAAAATGGCCCTATAATTTTCAATTTATCTTATGGATACCCTCCGGTAACTTAATAGTTCATAAAATCCCTCAAAGTTACTTTCACCTCTATTTAACCCTGCCTCTAATGATCTTCCATAGCAGCTGAGGCTTTTAATTTAAAGGTAAAAGGTACAAATTTTCCCATAATCTATGCAAAATGGTATAACTTTTTCCTTCATTAATAGTTGGGTTAAATGAGCCCCTTTCCTTAAACGAAGAGCTCAAATATGCCTTTATTTGCTAACGGCCAAAGCTGTTAGACTAATTATTTTCTAATCTCAATTTTTAGCGTTGAAGCTCACCGGAGAATTCTTGGCCAGCCAGAGAATATTATCGACAACAATCTCCTCCTTCATACACCTTTTCTTCTCGATACCATAAAAAAGTAAAAACACACACAAAAAAAAACAATTAAGGGTAAAAATCTAAATCACTTCAAGGAAGACTAGGATTATAACTCTCGTCAATGCAAAACCAAGATGGTAGATCCCTAGTCTAAAAACAAATTGACAACCTTTCCTGCCCCCACAACCACCCAACCCCAAACCAAATCACATTCCCAACCTCTTATCACCCAATGGAATATGTTATTTTATCTATTATAATTTATGACGCACTGTTAGAATTTTGAGAGCCTACCAATTTTAATATGTTTTTCAATTTCTTTGAGTCATTAATTATTGCAATTTAAAGTAATTTTATGTAATTTTTAAAATAAATATCAAATTTAAAAATAAGGCAAACAAATTAAATTAAAATAGAGAAAATAAGAAATTACAAAGAAGAGGCGGTGGAAGCTTACAGGACGATCTACACCTACTTCCTACCGCTCTTCTATATAATATAAAAATATATCAGTTATTGGAGCCCGTGCCATCACAGACCTAATAAATATTAATTTTTTAAATTTATGTGGCACAGATAAAGTTTGTAAAGTCAATTAAACTTTTTGTATGATGTTTAATTATTTTAAGATGTTAATTACAAATTTATAGAACTTTTACATAATTTCCAGATATTATATGTTACTCTTTTTGTCTCAATTTATGTGGTACTAATGTAATATTTGAGAAATTTTATTAAATTTGTTATAATTTTAGATATTTAAGTTATGAATTATTATGATTTATACGCTTCCTACGTAATTTCCCAATTTTTATGACATTGATACAACTTTAAATGTCAAACCAATTTTCTATACAACCTTCAAACACTTAAATTTATTAATTATTGTCATTTATTACTTTTCATGATATTTTTAAATAATATATAACTCTCTCTATCCCAATTTATGTTGCACTGATAAAATTTTGAGTCAATCAAATTTTTTATGTGTCTTTGAAATAATTTAAATTGTTAATTATTGTAATTTGTAATACCTTTTACGCAATTTTCAATATATAACAGATTTAAAAAATAATTAAATTAAAATATAAAACATAAAATTATGAAAATATCCTCAATCAGAAGTAGTTAGCTGGAAACAGGCATGACAACCGTCAACTACCTGCTCATTGGTGTTTTTATATAGTAATAATAATATAATATAATATAACATAACATAACATAACATAACATAACATAACATAACATAACATAGCATAACATAGCATAGCATAGCATAGCATAACATAGCATAACATAACATAACATAACATAACATAACATAATATAACATAACATAACATAACATAACATAACATAACATAACATAACATAACATAATATAATATAATATAAGTAGTAGTAATACATGTACAAATAACACTAATCCATATTATTAGTGTTACGATCCGAACCAAGGCCTGACCGTGATGGGTATTTCAATTCCAATGAGGCCCGAAGACCACCCCCTGTACCTAACCAACAAAACACAATACCCCAATGTCGGATGAATTCTGAACATCTAACAAGATAGTATAAGATAAACTTGAAGACTTCAGGATAAGTCAATGGCCGACAACCGTCTAAACAACCAAGCAACGTCACTACCCAAGTCCACAATAATCTAACAAAGCTTTCTAAACAAAACCAAAATCATAAAGTGTCGAGACATGCCCCCGACCCTGACAATGACAATGTTAATGATAATGTAAACTCTCAATTCTAATTTATGATAAGAACTGATGAAATGTCTAAGTCTTTCTGAGAATAGAAGCTCACCATTTCACCACAACGAATCAACTAACCGAGTCAATTCACCTAACTTTACACCAAAAAAGTACAAGTATCTCCGATGCCTGCACTGCAAGGGAATACAATATCCAAAGATGGTTAGTGGTTTAAGCACTATCATGTAACTTAGGATAGGGGATAAAATAATGCCATGAATAACCATTCAAAACCAGTCCAAAATCTAATACACATAATGATATGAAAATACATATATATCACGTGTCAGGATAGGGAACAAGGCTTAAAATGCACTTTAAAACTTTAGCCTAAATTATGTAGCTTAACCGTCATAACATAAAAAGACACCCACAGGCTATATGGGCCCAACTCTCTCCTAAATGAAAGGGCCTCAATACGTGTGGCTGCACGAACCAGAGGGTATACCTATGCTCTATGAGGGATCCGAACCTCTCGACATATCAAGGTGACACAAGCACCAATTATATAATAATAATAAGGGGGACTCGAACCACCCAGTTGTGTAGACCCCTATGTCGGTAATCGCGATTTCCATTATTGGTCCCTTGAGACCTCCACTTTCATGACTCAGCTACACAACCTCATTAAAGCCCAATTAAACCATTTATCACACATTCCCATTCATTGAACCATGATACACATTTAGGCATACATTGTTAGTATCATTATACCAACTACACTTACAAGATAACATTAATATGCCAAAATAATTTCATCATTTGGGGTAATTCACATCCCCTTTGGTTCAATTGTGCATTAGCTTGGGGAATTACACAATCCCATATGGTTCAATTCAAAATCATTATGCTTTATTAACTTTTCATATTGTGAAATAGTTCAAAAGTATTTCAATACACATACTTTTCATATTCAAAGCCAATTTCACAATATGGGGTTGAGGTCATTACCACTTCAAAAGTCACAAGTTGAGTGAAATCACAATCCCCTAGTTTATTCACCATAACCATGCACCTCACCTGTTTAAAATCATAATTAAAGCATGAACGATCATATGTAAACCATGGGAAAATAATTTTTCAAAAACAAACATTCAAAACCCTTAACCAATGTTTCAAAACCATCATCAATACCTGTACTATCCCGTATTTCCCTAGCTCAGTTTAGCTCTTAGTACATGAGTATCTCTATATAAAAATTTTCAAAATACTCAGGATTTTTCAGTTTAAGACTTGCCATTGTGTAGGAAATTGAGTCAGTTTTCCAACAATATAAATTTTGCCCAAATTCGATACCCGGGTGAGAAGTTATAGCATTTTTAGTGAAACAGTATGTCAAAGTGGGCATCACCGCGTCGCGGTGAGGGTCGAATTGGAATTCATCAATTTCCAGTGTGCCATCGCGATAAGCTCGTAACACACTAAAGTTTCAATTTCCGTTTCGCATTTTTCAGTGAGTCATCACGATAATGGCGCGTCGCGCCAATGTCCATTTTCCAGTGAGGCTCCGCGATACCTCTGCGTTGCGCCAAAAGCCAATTTCATGATGGTCTATTTTTGAACAGTTCTAGCCGATTTCTAGTGGCTCACCGCGATCCCACCGCGTCGCGGTGAAGGCCAAAATTGGGATTTTTAGTGATGAAAATTTAATTCTTTTCAGGGCTAAATTGGTATTTTTCCACGACCCTAGTCAGTCTTAAACACGATATTAATGCCCTAAATAACCTAATTAGTCATTATTTGCTCAACTTCTCTCAAAATCAAATCATTCTCTCTCAATTAACAAAACCTTAGCCTTCAAGAATCAAGAGCAATTCTCAAGAATTCCTCCAAGAAAATTCAAGAAGTGAATTTCTCAGGTATGTTAGGTGTTCATTCATGAGTTCCTTTCACCCATGGAGACCAAGAAACCCTATTTAAAAATACAAGTTTATGGATTTGTGATTTCCATTCTTAAATTAGATTGTATTTATGATTATGATGTTGTTTGGGTTCCAATCCATGATTAATTACAAGTATCATGAAATTAAGATAGCATGTGTGATGAAATATGTGATTCTCTTGATTAATCCTTGAATTTACAAGTTGAATGTTGTGGCCATGATAATTATATATGTTTATTTCTATGTGATATAATCATGCTCCCAAGAGTTTGATAGAATGCCTATGTAGGTTGAATAGTGAAATCATGACACGTTATCATGTGGTCCCATTCATGTACAATTCATGTCTCTCAAGTGTTTGACAAAATGTCTAAATGAATGCATTGTGAACAAGAAACTAATGTTAAGTTTTCATGATTATGCTATGTTTAATATTGATGCTATCGAGTCCTGGGGGTATTTAATGCCCAAAATCTAGTTTTATACCTAGAATCATAGTAGCTACAGAATAGTCTCAGTAATGTCTCAACAGTAGTACCCAGTCAGTTACAAAATTCAGTTAAACTCAGCTCAATCCAACCAGTCTAATAATCAGTGTCATTCAGTTGGAGTAGGATTCAACACCGAGTGAATCCAAAGATGGGGGCTCACCTGCCAGCAGAGGGTGTGATCCTTAGTAGTAGTCCTTGTATTCCAGAACTATATAACCACCATATATTGAGATATTAACCTTCTAGTTGAGGGTTGATAAGGTGTTTACCTGCCAGATGAGGGTAATACCGTTCTTATTAGGGAACCTGCCAGTAGAGGTTGACCCTTAGTCCTTCGAGATGATATTTTAGTGGATCCACACAGCCAGTGTCTATACCCGTGGCATGGTACTAATGTCCTTCCAATTGGGGTTACAGATTAGACCCAATATATTCAGAGAGGGGCATGTCGGTTAGACGATTACCTCCCACATTTTCAGTTTCAGTCTTAGTATAGAACTCAGTCCAGTTATACAGAATCAAGACTATCAGGAACAGTCACCTGGTTATCAGTAATTAAATTATCAGTAATCTCAGATATCAGTTACTTAGTTATCAAAACTCGAAATTTAGTTTTAGTATATATATGTATTTGCACAGTATTGCATACTCAGTATTTACAGTAGTTTCAATTATCCAGATACTCTTATTCAGTTGTATTTATATCATTCAGTCAGTTATTATTCATGCAGATGAACCTATGCTGTCACGCCCCAAAATGATAATGATGGAAAAGAACCATAAACACTTACTCTACAAATACTTCATAAGGTGCACGAGGTTATGAGATAATAATTGACAAGATATTCAATAAGAGTTGCATATATACACGAGGGAGTTACATTAACAAAACTATACAATGCAACTCTACACGATGTCCATGAAGCCTCTAGTTAGTTTAACACGCTATACTATAAGTGACTTGTCGGCATAGGGCCCTTCATTCCCAACTAGGAACCCGTACATATAACCAAAAACACTACACATAGATTGGCTTAAGAAAGAGATGGAGCTCACCAAAATACCAACTAAAAATAGCAACAGGGCCTAATATGGATGTCTACTATCCTAAGGGCCTGAGCCTGAATCAATAAAATATAGTGCCCCCAGAACGTCAGTACATAAATGGTATGTACTGGTATGAAAGTAGACAAAATAATAGCTGAACAAGTACAGAAGCTCATATGATTCAAACATTAAAGTGAAAATGTATGAGCCAATAATAACACAGATAAGATATGAAACTGGTAACCTATGCACCGATCTTACTAGCATTTTTGTGTAATGTTTAGAAAGGCGCTCATTATAATATATGGCCTATAATTTTCCTAGGTTATGTACACATCCTATAAGTAATAAAAATGATCACAAAATGGCCTATCGAAGGCAATCTAAGGCAAGTTTTAAGCATATGCTTCTTAAATACTTATTGCTATGATCCCATATGTATAATCATAATCGCAGTCTGTAACCAGGTACGCCCTACCTAGGGGATCACTATGAGGGTCTGCCCGCAGGCCATATATGCCATATGTTGGCTCGAGTCAGGGGAAACTAGTGTATGACATTCCAGCTGACTCCAAATACACATGATGCCACAAAGATGGGTATGCCCAGTGTCTGGGCTCACTATAATGGTATAGTCTTGATCCTGTGCACAAAATCATGTCAAGCGGTATTCCAAGCCAAGCCTATGTACCCTCCCATCGCAATGTTTATCAAATAATGACTTGAAGGCCTATGACATATGAGTTACGATAATAATTATTTAACTACCACAAACAAGTGAAACTATGCTATTACGATTTACTCCTAACGAGTAAGCGCTTTAAGTATAGAAACTTATGATAATATGGAAGTATCATATAAATTTAACACATAGAGAAAAGGATAGATACTTATAAGCTTGATGGTAGGACGAGAGAATGATATTGAAGGAAATATAAAGATACTTCACTCATATTTCATGAGAGTTATGTTAGCATTAATAGGAAGGAGCACATGACGTAGGGTGGTGCCTTAGTGGTGAGGGGAGGTTTAGCTTTACATACCTTAGTGCTTTATTAACTACGATAATATCTCGAGCCTCAAGTTTTAACCCTTGGAAGTGTAGCATTTACCTTCCCAACCACTAGTTCCTGCTAGCAGCTACGCGATTCACTAGCTACAAGGGTAATATATACATCCATTAGTAAGCCGTAGGTGCATTTAATAACCTTTCCCGATAATTTTCACTTATGCCCAAAAATTAATTGAATTCCTTAACAAGAATCCATAAGAAGTTTCAACTCTTTCAACGTATACAATTCAATATTATATCCACCCAATTGATAAAAATTCCAAAAAATTCCACTTATCAAAATTCCATCTCTCTCAAGAACCCTAGTTGCAAAACCCATATCAAGAAATAGTGCAAAAATTCAAATCAAATAATAATTAACAGCTTATACTGCGCCCCAATATATTCTATAATTAAATTCAAGCATGAGGTGAAGAAATTACCTTTTTGAGATTAATCCCTACTTTGAGTTCTTGAGAATTCTTGATAAAACTAATAGTTTCTAGCAATTAAGGATCGTGGAATGTCTCTTTTGAAGGAATTTTCTTGCACCCCTTAAGATCTTTTGAATTCTGTTATCACCTTTCTTAACAAACGAGAGGGAAAGCGACCCCTTTGGGTTTAATTTATGTGCTGGGAGCCTTTCCCAGGGAAAAGAAAGTTAAATCTTTCCTTAAGTCCACTTTACCTACTACTATTATTAAAAAAAATAAGAAAGTTAAAGGGCCCCACGTCTTGAACTATTAACACATATTTAACAATACTGCAAAGTCCATATCTTATCAACACCACATACAGGTACATTATATATATATTCAACACCATTTGCTAATGTATTATAATTCTTAGACCAAAGTCGCACTTAATTTAAGTTGTTAACTTAATTCAAAATTTTCTCGAGGTGCCACAATCTCCCCCAGTTATGTTCATTCATCCTTGAATGATGCTTGTACCTTACCTTCCATCCCACAACTATCCAAGACATTCTTAAGATCCTTTAATCAACTCCGGTCTCACTTGACCTGTCATGAGGCCTTAAATTTGACTAACTCTCTAAATTTTCAAAAATTTCGCCAGAGTTTTCTTTGTAAATAGGTCTATCTGGTACCTGTCAATAGCCAGAATATATCCAAATATGCTTTACAGAGCATCGCAACACACACAATACTCAACAAATAACATACAAGGCTCTGTTTGGCCTTAAACTCAAGAAATAGTGCACGAAGCTCCTCGTGGCCTTACACACAATTAAAAGTCATAACCAACCATATAACTTACCTTATACTATGCATGTGCCTGTTGTTTCCATGTAAATATCAAGGCTCATAGGCACAAATCATGTACCTAAACATATTAGGTAAGAATTAGATATCAACATAACAAAATATAGTAGAAACTAATGATCATATACAGAGATAAGTTGTTCAAGAACCTTCTTATAGTTTTTGAAATAAATAAGGGTATTTAGTTTTCATACCCACTTCTGTCTCCCAAGTTGCTTCTCCTACGTTCTGGTTCCTCTACAGCACCTTTACTAAATCTATGTCTCTAGATCTCAACTTTCTGGCTTGTCGATCCAATATAGCCACGGGGACTTCCTCAAATGATAAGTCTCCAGCAAGCTCGATACCCTCTATAGGGATGATGTAATACAGCTCTCCTAAACATTTATGTAGCATAGACATATGAAAAACCAAATGCACTGCAGCTAACTCTGGAGGTAATTCTAGCTCATAGGCTACCTGGCCAATTTTGTGAATAACTCTATAGGACCCAATATACCCGAGACTCAACTTACCCTTCTTACCAAATAGCATAATGCCTTTCATAGGTGACACTTTCAAGAACACAAAATCATTAATTTAGAATTTTAGATCTTTACATAGCACATTTGTATATGATTTTTGCCTACTCTGGGTAGTCGTCAACTGCTCTCATATTAGTTTAACTTTTTCGATAGATTGATGGACAAGATCCAGGCCTAATACCTATGTATCATCTACTTCAAGCCAACCAATAGGTGATCTACATCATCTCCCATAGAGAGCTTCAAATGGAGCCATGCCAATGCTGGAGTGGTAACTGTTATTAAAAGTAAATTCTATTAAATGCAAATTATTATCCCAATTACCTTTAAAATCCAATACGCATGCTATCAATATGTCTTCGAGCGTCTAAATGGTGCCCTCGGCATGACCATCTGTCTGCGGATGAAATGCAGTGCTAAGGTTCACCTGAGTATGCAAGCTCCTATGTAATGATTTCCAAAATTGAGCTTTAAACGGGGAACCTCTGTATGAAGTAATGGACATCGGGGTCCCATGTTGATACAACAACTAACCTAAAACTGAAATTAAGGACCTAATGAACAAAAATCAGCAACCACAAGACAAATAAAACCACACATAGAAAGGGGATGAAAAAGAAGATTGCATAAATGTAAAGATAGATAGAGAGACCCTCACTTCCATCAATAATTAGCACAATAAGGTGTATCAAACCTTCAAACACACCTCACCAATGTAAGATCAAACCTAACTCTTAGGTGAACCAAAGGAATTCACACTCCCTCAATCACACCTTTTTTGCCAAATGTTCAACACAAATAAAAATCCATTCAATTGCATTAAAACACTCAAGTTTTGGTTTCTACACTAAAATAAGACTAAGAACTACACTCTAAAGAGTAATCTTTCAATATTCTTCAAAAACTAATGAGAATGGAAGATAAAATGTCTATTTATACTATTACACAGTAAATGTCAAAAACACCCCTAATGAGGGAGGGAATTGGGGCACCTCTTGAGTGTTACTTTGGAGTGAGAAATGTCTTTAATGCCCTTTACTTGAGGTGCCTATTGAGTGTATAAGTTCTCCTCCTTTATTCACTTGGACAAGGTTTTAAAAATGCTCCAAAAAGGACTTCAATTGCTTGCCAATTCTGAAGCTTGAACCTTGGATAATATCTTGTGCTCTTGGTGCTCTTCATGCTTGTATCATATGTAGGAGAACAATCTATTTTACATATAGCTTGGCATAATCTTTAGCAGGGCTGGTAGACTTAATAGGAAGAAAATGGGCTGATTTCGTCAACCGATCAACTATTACCCAAATAGAGTCATGTTTCCAACGAGAAAATGGTAAGCCTACAACGAAATACATATTAATAGCATCCCATTTCCACACGAGAATACTAAAGGTTTGAGCTAGGCCACAGGGTTTCTAATGTTCTGCTTTCACTTGATGATAATTGGAGCACTGTGCCACATATTCTGCTATATCTTTCTTCATGTCGTTCCACTAGTAGATCTCTTTAAGATCATGATACATTTTTGTAGAGATGGGATGGATTGAATAACGAGAGCAATGTGCCTCAACCATAATCTGTTGTCATAACCCATCTACATCAGGCATACATAATCTACCTCGACACCTCAAGGTTCCATCACCTGCTAGTTCAAATGCCGTGATTCAATGTTGTTGAAATCCTTCTTTGTGCTGGAGCAATAAAGGATCATTATACTATCTCTGTTTAACCAATTCCACAAGTGATGACTCAGCTACATTGAGTACCACAATGCCACTATCTTTGGAATCTAAAAGGCGAATGCCAAAATTGACCAATTTGTGAACATCTTTTGCTACTACCCGCCGAACAGGTGGCAGATGTGCTAGACTACCCATGGATAGTCAACTAAGAGCAGTAGCTACAATTCTACCTTTACCGGGATGATAGAGAAAATTGATATCATAATTCTTCAGTAACTCTAGCCACCTTTTTTGACTCAAGTTCAGCTCTTTCTACATGAATAGATATTGAAGACTCTTATGATCAGTATAGATATCAACATGCACTCCATATGAATAATGGTGCCATATTTTAAGTACAAAAATCATAGCTGCAAGCTCTAAGTCATGAGTGGGATAATTCTATTCATACTTCTTTAATTGTCGAGAAGCATACGCTATAACTCTTCCACGCTGAATTAGGATGTAACCCAAACCAACACCTAAAGCTTCACAGTACACTATATATCCTTCTGTGCCCTCTGGTAAGGCTAATACTGGCGCTGTAGTCAATCTATGTTTCAACTCTTGAAAACTTCTTTGACACGTATCCGACCACTTGTACTTAACCATTTTCTGCATTAATTTGGTCAATGGGGAAGAAATAGAGGAAATTCCTTCTACAAATCTCCTATAATAACCGGCTAGCCCCAAGAAACTATGCACCTCAGTCAGAGTGGTTGGTCGAGGCCAATTCTTCATAGCTTTTATCTTCTGAAAATTAACTCTAATGCCTTCTCCAGATAGCACATGACCAGGAAAGGCTACCGATGTCAACCAAAACTCACATTTAGAGAACATAGCATACAAATGGTGCTCTCTAAGCATCTTTAATACTGAACTCAAATGATCTGCATACTCAACTTTATTATGTAAATATATCAAAATGTTATCTATAAATACAGTCACGTACATATCAAGTAAGAGTTTGAAAATCCTATTCATCAGTCCATGAAGGCCGTCGGAGTATTCATTAGTCTAAATGACATGACAAGAAACTTAAAGTGCCCATATTTTATTTGAAAGGCTATTTTGGGAATATTTACTTCATGACTTCTTAACTGATGATAACCAGACCTCAAATTGATCTTTGAAAAGCATTTAGCTCCCAGCAATTGATTGAATAAATCATTTATTTGGGGAAGAGAGTACTTATTCTTTGTTGTTGCTTTATTCAACTGTCTGTAATCTATACACATTCGCAACGTGCCATTTTTCTTGTGTACAAAAAGCACTGGAGCACCCCAAGGTGATATACTGGGTCGAATGAAGCCTTTATCGAGTAAATCCTTTAATTGCTCTTTTATCTCTCTCAGTTCTGCAGGATCCATTCTTTAAGTTAAAATTGATATCGGTTGGGTATCGGGATCTACATCACTACCAAAATTGATCTCTCTGACAGAAAGTAATCCAGGGAGTTCATCAGGAAATACATCTAAGTACTCGTTCACCACTAGTACAGATTCTAGAGTTGGTGCCTATTTTTCAGCCTCAATGTCTTTCACTTGGACTAAGTGATACAAACACCCCTTTGCAATAAGCTTTTGTTCCTTAAGAAATAAAATAAACCTCCCTCTAGGCATCATAGAATCATAGAATCACCCCTCTACTCTAAGACTGGATCTCCTGGGAAGTGGAAATAGGCTATCTTGGCTCGACTATCCAGTGTAGTATAACAAGAGGATAGCCAATCCACACCCGTAATAACATCAAAATCAACCATTTTAAGTTCAATTAGATTAGCCAATGTAGCATGACCACATACTGTTACCACATAATCATAATACACTCGTCTAGCTATAATAGAATTTTTTATTAGATTCGATACTGTAAATAGTTCTCGTAACAAATTTGGCTCTACTCCAAACTTCTTAGCACCGAATGGAGTAACATACAACAAGGTAAATCCTGGGTCTATCAAGGCATATACATTATAAGAAAAGACAGCTAAGGTACCTGTGACAACATATGGATATTTCTCTAAATCTTACCGACCAGCTAATACAGACATACAGTTCAGGAGTGTGCTCGAATCATGACCTTTTCTCTTACTTGATTCTCTACCTACTGATGCCTGAGGACCTTGAGAAGAAGAAGACACTGATGACGATAAAGTTGATGTAGACCCTATAGGCTGTGATAAATGACCATTACCTTTACCTTTGAGCTATGGATAATCACGTACCATATGACCCTCTATACCACACTAGTAACATGCATTTGAACCACGCCAAAACTCCCCTTCATGTGGTCGGACACACTGATTGCATATAGGCCGAGGTGGTAACCCTCGACTAGCGCCACTTTGAGGTTATAAATCTGGTGCTTTAAAAGTCTAGCTCTACTCATACCTATGCCTCAAGGACTGAGTTGGAGCCTTAGATGTGGAGTGCATAGCTGACGGGTCTGTCTAGGTGGCCCTCTACTAGTGGAAGCTCCACTGCTTCCCTGATACTGGCTGGTCATCCTATCTCTCTTACTCTGCTCTCTTTCACTATCTATTTCACGATTTTTTTTGATCTTCCTCTATCCGTTGAGCACGTGCCATAATCCTTGCTATATACAAATCTTTATTCATAGCAGCAATAGAAAGAAGGTCTTTCAAGAGACCCTCAAGGCCATTTACAAAGCGACAAATCCGTTTTGATTAGGTGCTAACCACCTTTGGAGCATATTTAGACAACTGTGTAAATCACAAACAATACTCTTGACACTAAGATTACCCTACTTTAAGGATATAAATTCATCCACCTTTGCCTCTCTGAGCTCTAATGACATAAAATGGTCTATGAAGGCTTCTACAAATTCTATCCAGACCGTTGGAGAATCTTTCGGACCTCTCAAGTCAACCCATATCTCATACCAATCACCAAAAACATCTTTCAGTCGATGGGAAGCCAATTTAACTACATCTGTATTTGAGGCCCACATCACCTTAAAAATTCTGTAAGCCTCATCAATGAATTGTTGAGGATCCTCTGTAAGCTTAGAACCTATGAATTCTGGTGGATTTATATAGAGGAATCTTTGATCCTATATTCGGCTATCCCTCCCTAAGTAGCAATAGGTACGTCCATATTGGGCCTGAGCAGTGACCAACTGTGTAAGCAACTGTATCGCTCCCTTAAGATATGGGTCTGAGGCACCTGGTGGTGGGATAGGAACTACGATTGGTACCATTAGAGGTGTAGAAAACCCTGTAGGTCCTTCTTTTTTCGGCATTTGAGAACATGAAAGCATAGAACCCAACAAACTTTCTTGAGTCCTATTTAAATCCACAAATACAGGAGATTGCCCAGTAGTGATTGCCTCCTGAGTAATGCCAGTAGTGGCTTGCTGAGCTGCTTTATCCTTCTCTATAGTAGACATAGTTTGTATCACAAATAAGTAGAATCGGAGTCAGAAGTAACTTCCTATAACTTAACTCTATTGCATGATCTGAATTATTAATGAAGATCAAATTCCTAAATATCCATGTAGTCCCTTAATTATAAATGTGGCACGCAACATATCGATAAGTAAGGTTCTACTAGGCACAACTTCATAGACTTCCTAGGTCACCGGAACCTAGGTGCTCTGATACCAAGTTTGTCACGCCCCAAAATGATAATGACGGACAAAAACCGTATACACTTACTCTACAAACACTTTATGATGTACATAAGGTTGTGATATAATAATGGGGAAGATATTCAATAAGAGTTGCATATATACATGAGGGAGTTACATTAACAAAACTATATAATACAACCCTACACGATGTCCATGAAGCCTCTAGTCAGTTTAACACACTATACTACAAGTGACTAGTCGGCATAGGGCCTTTCATGCCCAACTAGGAACCCGTACACGAAACTAAAAGCACTACACATAGACCGGCTCTAGAAAGAGATAGAGATCACCAAAATACAAGCTAAAAATGGCAACAGAGCCTAATTTGGACATCTGCCCCTAGAACGTTAGTACATAAATAGCATGTGCTGGTATGAAAGCAGGCAGAATAATAGTTGAACAAGTACAAAAGCTCATATGAGTCAAACATTAAAGTGAAAATGTATGAGCCAATAATAACAGATATAAGATATAAACTGGTAACTTATGCACTGATCTTACTAGCATTTTTGTGTAATGTTTAGAAAGGCGTTCATTATAATATAGGGCTTATAATTTTCCTAGGTGATGTACACATCCTATAGGTAATATAAATGATCATAAAATGGCCTACCGAAGGCAATCTGAGGCAAGTATAAAACATATGTTTCTTAAATACTTGTTGCTATGATCCCATATGTGTAATCATAATCGCAATCTGTAACTAGGTATGCCCCACCTAGGAGCTCACTATGAGGGTCTTCCCGCAGGCCATATATGCTATATGTTGGCTCGAGTCAGGGAAACCTAGTGCATGACACTCCAGCTGACTCCAAATATGCATGATGTCATAAAGGCGGGTACTCCCCAATGTCTGGGCATACTATAATTGTATAGTCTCGATCCTGTGCACAAAATCATGTTGAGCAGTATGCCAAGCCAAAACTAAGTACCCTCCCATTGCAATGTTTATCAAATAATGCCTTGAAGGCCTATGAGATGTGAATTACGATAATAATCATGTAACTACCATATACAAGTGAAAATATGCTATTACTACTTACTCCTAATGAGTAAGGGCTTTATGTATAGAAACTTATGATAATATGGAGGTATCATAGAAATTTAACACATAGAGGAAAAGATAGATACTTATAAGCTTGATAGTAGGACAAGAGAATGATATGTAAGGCAATATAAAGATACTCTGCTCATATTTCATGAGAGTTATGTTAGCATTAATAGGAAGGAGCACATGACGTACGGTGGTGCCTTAGCGGCGAGGGGAGGTTTAGCTTTACATACCTTAGTGCTTTATTAAGTACGATAATATCTTGAGCCTCAAGTTTAAACCCGCAAAAGTGTAGCATTTACCTTCACAACCACTAGTTCCTACTAGCCGCTACGCGATTCACTAGCTACAAGGGTAACATATACGTCCATTAGTAACCCGTAGGTGTATTTAATAACCTTTCCCAATAATTTTCATTTATTCCCAAAAATTAATTGAATTCCTTAACAAGAATCCGTAAGAAGTTCTAACTCCCTTAACTTTTACAATTCAATGTTATATCCACCCAAATAAAAATTCCTAAAAACTCCACTTTATCAAAATTCCATCTCTCGAGAACCTTAGTTAAGAAACCCATCTCAAGAAATAGTGCATAGATTCAAATCAAATAATAATTAATAGCATATACTGAACCCCAACATATTGTATAATTAAATTCAAGCATGAGGTGAAGAAATTACCTTTTTGAGATTAATCCCCACTTTGAGTTCTTGAAAATTCTTGATAAAACTAATAGTTTCTAGCAATTATGGACCGTGGAACGTCTCTTTTGAAGGAATTTTCTTGCACATATTAAGATCTTTTGAATTATCTTATCACTTTGTTGAACAAACGAGAGAGAAAGAGACCTCTTCGGGTTTAATTTATGTGTTGGGAGCCTTTCCAAGGGAAAAGAAAGTTAAATCTTTCCTTAAGTCCATTTTACCTACTACTATTATTTAAAAAAATAAGAAAGTTAAAGGGCCCCACGTCTTGAACTTTTAACACATATTTAACAATACTGCAAAGTCCCTATCTTAGTAACACCACATGCAGGTACATTATATATATATATTCAACACCATTTGCTAATGTATTATAATTTTTAGACCAAAGTCGCACTTAATTTAAGTTGTTAACTTAATTCAAAATTTTCTCAAGTTGCTACACATGCATTTTAGCCTTACCTCATTTGGCATACCAGTACATTCTACATACTAATCACATACTCTTTTCTTGCAATATGATGTATCATATCATAGGTTCAGATGCTTAGGTTCCTGACCGGGCTTAGTCAGATTCAGTTAGCAGCAGCAAATTTAGTACTGAGTCCTCATCCATCGAGAACATTATTTTGTTTCAGTATTACAGTAGATTCATTATTCTATTAGTTATAGTTAGTTGGTGACTTGTCCCATCAACTCCACATTCAGACAGTTCAGTTAGAGGCTTTTTAGACTAGACTAGTTCAAACAGTATTCAGTTTTTAGTTATTATTATCATTTGCTATATTTATCACTATTTAGATTGTGAACCTTATGGAATTTCAGCCTAACATCTGCATTATTTTAGTATTATTATTCAGTGCTTACAGCAGGTACCAATCATGGATTAACTTGTGGTCTTTCAGGGTCATAAGCATCGTGTGGTGTTCGGGGTACAAAATCGGGGAATTACAAACTTGGTATCAGAGCCTAAGGTTCAATAGAGTCCTAGAGAGTCTAAAAGCCACATCAAGTAGAGTCTTCTATATGGGTTTGTAGCGCGCCACACTTATGGACAAGAGGCTACGAGGCATTTTTAAAAAAAGTTTCCCTTCTATCAGTATTCATTTCGTGTGAGTGAGCATGATATCAAGTTAAACTCTTAGTCTAATTTATTTCTTCCTTATGTTTAAAGAATATGCCTCCTAAAAAGTCCAATGAAAGAAGAACTGAAAACCAGCCAGCACCTCTGCCTGTTCAGGCAGATCTCCTAGATGAGCATGTCTTCCCTGTAGAATTCAGAGTTGCATTCACCACTCTAGCCCATTCTGTAGCAGCCCAGAATGAATGGCCAACTAATGTTCAGGCCAACCCAGTGTCCTATACTACTGCAGCCAGGATTTGGGACTTTACTTGAATAAATCCTCCTCTATTTTCAGGATCTAAGTCTGAAGAGGATTCATAGGAGTTCCTTGATCAGTACAGAAAGTTAAAAATATTATGGGAGTGACTTCCAGTGAGAGTGTTGAGTTAGATACCTATCAGCTACAAGATATATCTCATACGTGTTTTAAGTAGTGGAAGGTAGATAGGGGCATATATGCAGGGCCCATAAAATGGGAAGAGTTTGCTACTGCTTTTCTAGATAGATTTTTTCCCTTAGAGTTGAGGGAAGCCAAGGTGTTAGAATTCATCAATCTCAGGCAAGGCGACATGAGTGTGAAAGAGTATTCCCTCAAGTTTACTCAGTTAGCCAAGTATGCTTCCCATATAGTAGCACACAATAGGTCCAGAATAAGCAAGTTCATGCCTGGGGTGTCAGAGAGTATGGTTAAGGAGTGCAGAACTGCAATGTTAATTAAGGATATGGACATATTCAGGCTAATAGTCCATGATCAATAGATATAAAAGGCTAAGAATAAGGAGAAAAAGAGGGAAAATAAGAGAGTTAGAATAGGAAGCTTCAATTTTACTTAGCCTAAGTTAGAAGGCGGTAACCGCTCCTAATTTTGCCTGAAATCTTCAGTTCCAGCTCTATCCTCAGCCAGTGCTCCAGTACCTAAGTTCAGAAATGGTAAAAAAGATAGGGCTCTAGGCTCTAAATCTTAGGTTAGTGTCAGTAGTGCTCAAACAAATTCCCTTTGTCAGAAATGTGGTAGAAACCATCAGGGTATCTGCAGGACTGACAGTGATGTTTGTTTTAGGTATGGTAAGCCATTCCATAGAATCAAATATTTTCCTTAGTTAGGTTCACAGGGTCAGTACAATCATCCTTCAGCTTAGTCCAATCGCCCGAATCAGCAGGGTGCCGCTTCTAGTGCCACTAATGGGCAACACCCAAATAGGTTTTATGCACTTTAGTCCATACAAGATCAGGAAAGTTCTCCTGATGTGGTCACTGTTATGTTACAGATCTTTCATTTACATGTTTATGACTTATTAGATCCAGGAGATTCTCTATCTTTTGTAACTTATTACATAGCAATCAACTTTAAGGTCAAACTAGAAGTCTTAATAGAACTTTTCTTAATCTCTACCCTATTAGATTAGTCTATCATATCCCAATGGATATACAGGAACTGTCCGGTTATGATATTTCAGAAAGTCACTTCCGAAAACTTAGTAGAGTTAGAGATGATGGATTTTGAAGTCATTTTCAACATGTATTGACTCCATTTATGCTATGCTTCAATTGACTGTAGAAATAGAAGTGTTCATTTTCAGTTTCTAAACGAACTAGTCCTTGAATGAAGGGGTAGCACTACAACGCTTAAAGGTCAGTTGATTTCATACAAAAATAATATCCAAAGGATGTGTCTATCATCTTGTACGAGTCAAGGACTCTAGTTCAGAGACACCTAGTCTTGATTTAGTTTTAGTATTAAATGAATTCTCGGATGTGTTCCCTGCAGATATTCCTTGTGTTCCTCCTAAAAGGGAAATTGACTTTGAAATAGACTTTCTTCCAGATACTCATCCCATATCTATTTCGTCATACAGAAGGGCACTAGCTGAACTCAGAGAGTTAAAAGAATAGTTAAAGGACCTTTTAGACAAGGGGTTCATCTGACCCAATATTTCTCCGTAGGGTGCACCAGTCTTATTTATGCATAAGAAAGATGGTTCACTCAAAATGTATATAGACTATCATTAGTTGAACAAATTCACAGTCAAGAACAAATACCCACTTCCCAGAATCAATGACTTATTCGACCAACTTCAGGGTGCTAGTTATTTCTCTAAGATACACCTTAGATACGTCTGTCATTAGCTCAGAGTCAGAGAATATGACATTCCAAAAATAGCTTTTCAAACTCGGTATGGTCACTTCAAGTTTCTATTTATGTCCTTTGGTGTCACAAATGCCCCAACAGCTTTCATGGACTTAATGAATTGCATGGTCAAGCAGTACTTGGACATGTTCATTATAGTCTTCATAGATGACATTCTTGTCTATTCCTATAGTGAGAATAATCACGCATATCACCTAAGAATCATACTTTAGACTCTTAGACCCTATCAGTTATTCACCAAATTCAGTAAGTGGGAATTTTGGCTAAGGTCAGTAGATTTCTTGGTTATATTATTTCCGGTGATGGCATTAGAGTTGATCCTCAAAAGATCGAGGTGGTGAAAAACTGGCATAGACCTATTTCTCCATTAGATATCAATAATTTTTTGGGTTTAGCTAGATATTACCATCGGTTTGTTGAAGGGTTTTCATCTATTGCATCCCCCATGTCCAGATTGACTCAGAAAAAAGTTAAGTTTCAGTGGTCAGATTCTTGTGAGAAAAGTTTTCAAGAGTTGCAGACTTGACTCACCTCAATCCTATTTTTGGCATTACCAGATGGTTTAGATGGGTTTGTTGTGTACTGTGATGCATTAGAGTAGGTTTGGGTTATGTCCTTATCAAGACAGGTAAGGTAATAGCCTATGCTTCTAGATAGCTTAAGCCCCATGAGAAGAATTCCCATGATCTTGAATTAGTAGCTATTGTGCTTGGTTTAAAGATTTGGAGGCATTACTTATAAAGGGTACATGTAGATGTGTTCACAGATAACAAAAACTTGTAGTATGTGTTCTCACAAAAAGATCTGAATTTGCGTCAGAGAAGCTGGTTAGAGTTGTTGAAAGATTATGATATGAGTGTTCTATATCATCTAGGTAAGGCCAATGTAGTGGCAGATACTCTTAGTAGGTTGTTTATGGGTAGTGTTGCTTTCGTTGAGGAAGGTAAGAAGAAGTTAGTTCAGGAAGTTCATCAGTTTACCACACTAGGTGTTCGCTTCGTCGATTTAGTAGAGGGTAGTGTGTGGGTGAAGAATAGTTCAAAATCATCTCTGGTTTCTTAAGTAAAGGAAAAGCAGGACAGAGATCTCAGTCTAGTTAAGCTGAAAGAGTCAGTCAGTAATTAGAAAGTAGAGGTTTTCTCCCAAGGGGGAGATGGTGTGTCGTGTTGCTAGGGTCGGCTATGTGTTCCAGGTATAGATGACTTGAGATAACAAATTCTTGCTGAAGCGCACAACGTTCCACAATAGCAAACGACCTCAACAAAATAATGTTGTCAACAATAATATTAACCACATATAAATAGTAGCAATGACATAACAACAATGTATCTCAATAGCGCCTTATGACACTAACCACCAGTAAACCCTAGCCGCCCTTTGTTTTTACTATTTTACCCTCTTGGTACAACTATCTATGGATAAAATCAGATGGTTTTCATCTCTCTGAGTCTATGATTTTCCATTTCGGCTAGGAATTTAATTTCCAACGTCTCTCTGTTTGAATCAATTCAATTCAAGCTTTGTCTCACTGTGGACTTCAATTGTTCGAAAATAATTACGAAATTTGGATTTGAAATCCATTTATTTCAAATACAAAATCCTTGTTATTTTCCCTAATTTCCCATATAAATAGATATTGGGGGTTAGAGGTAAAAAGAAGGGAATTTTGGGACAAAAATTGTAGATTCTAGGAGCGCATGCTCTTAATCTTACGTAACCAAAATTCTCAAAGAACACTAAAAAAGAATCAAATTTGATGACCTCGTTGGAATTCCATTGATTGAAATCGAGTCTAGATAGTGGAAGTTATATCGCTAAGCTTGTTTATCTCCATTTGCTGCACGAAAATAGGTGAACACTTTACTTCTGTTGCATTTTTTCTTCACACTTGAATATCATAAATATGGAATCTTGCAATAATTATGAGTTGGACTGGTCTAGTTGCATTATTGTGAGTATGCTAGTATGTGGATTGTTTTGAGTTTTATGAAGTATTATTCAACAGTATGTCATGCTCGTGAAAAGCCAAGAGCGTCATTTTCTTTTTATTTGTTTTATTTTTTTTGAGTTTGTTTTAAAGCAGATTCGAATTAAGACGTTGGTTATGTGATGTTCTGCTATGTAATCTAAGGAGGGCGAAGTCTATTTAACATTCTTAGCCTTATTTTCCCTCTTATTCAATCAATGTGTGGTATGTCATTAACTTTAGGAGGGTGAATCTTAGTTAAAGGGATTGAGTTTCATAGTTATTACTGTGTAGTTTCAAAGTAAAAGAACCTGACTTTTGGAGCAATCTTTGAATAAGTGAAGCGGTGCTATCTTGTGCATTTTCTCTAAATGGATTCATTGATCTTACTTGTAATTTGAATATGACATTAAGGTGTTTGGAAGTTTTTTAGTCTATTGCAATAGAGGTTTTCTTTTGTGAAATATATGGCCTCTTGTTGAAACTATCAAGCTGGGAACTACTTTTCTTTCTGCTTGTTGTAATAAAGTTAGGTACCAATTTGATTTCATTTGAAACCAAGACATCTTCCTTGAAATGATAAACTACCTATGTTAACTCATTCATAAAAACTTACTCGTGCACTAATTTTATATCAACATATATTTTTGTTTTACCCTTTTTATCATGTAATTATGATACATTTTTACACAGTTTATTAATTAAATATGCTAAAGTATATTTCTTTGATGTAAAGTATATTAAATGGATGTGAACAAAACTTCATAATGTGAGTTGTAATCACCTATTATGATTTGCGTGTCACGGTGAACAAAGGTGCACTAGTTTTGTTTTTCTTTCTTTTGGTTAATTCTCATCCCTATTGCGTACTTGTATGAATACTAATCCTTATCCTTTTATCTCTTGTACATGAACTCATTTGAGTCCTTTTGGACTCTTTCCCTGCATCTTCATTAGGTCCAACCCAACATCGCAGCAAAACCTCTAGTCCAAGTCCCAAGAGGACTATTTTGCACTGGCATACAGTGATATACCATGGATAGTTTCTGGTATACATTCATATACGCTATATATACTGGCTTTACAGGTCAAAGTTGGTTGATATACGTCTGGATATGATGCATGATGAAGCTGGAAGCGAGTATACATGGTTTTATATGCTGATGTAGAACATATATACAAGAAAATACAGGGAAAAGGGGGCTGGTATACCTGTGGTATACAATGCAGAAAAATGGACTGAAGTCCATAATTCAACGACCAAAACTGGGCAGTTTTATTGATGGGCTAATTAAAGACCCAATTTCAACTCTTGTATTAATTTTTTGTAGCTTATATTGTTTATTTGTATTAACTAATATTTTAATCAATTAATCTAGGTAAATTTCCTAAGGTGTTGTCATTTTATTTTATTTTAGTTTTTTTTTTAAATTTAATTCTTAATGTCTTCACCTAATTTATCTTATCTAAATGGAATAAATTGGTTTCTTCGGTTTTTCACCTAACGTTTCTGTTACTCACGGGATTAATATTTTATTTAATTTTCTCCAAACTCAAGAAATTAATCTCCAAATCTGAGAAACTAATTTGTTTTAAAATTTTTTTTGAAATTAGCTAAGAACTTTTAATTTGATACGCTCTTAACATTTTTTTTCAAAAAGCATTATTTATAACAAAAAAGGACTTTCCTATGGTACTAATACTAAAAAGTAATTATATAATCTTCTTTTTTACAAATGTAATATTAATTTTTCTCTCGAATCCAAAGAAAAATTGCAACTTAGTTTAATACAAATAGATTGTTTCTCCTTTGAATAAAATTTCATGTTTAAAGAAATAATTTTAATATTTTTTATAAAATCAAGTCCTTGCAAAAATTAGTCACTTTTAGTTAGTCAACGTAGTTATTTTTGGTAAACCGTTTTAAACGGATGCTCCTAAGTGCCTTAAAAACCTTCTTAGGGCATTAATTGAACCTTTACTCATTTTTTCTAGTTTTAAAGGTTTATTTCTGTTTTTGAACCTTTGAAACTTTTTTGAAGTTTTTCTTGATTTTTCTATAAAAAGATCAAGTGGCGACTCTGTGAATTTCTCAAAAAATTATTTTGAAATTTTCTTGAATCCTTTGAAATAGTTTTAAAGGGGTCAAAACTAATTTCTAGCCAAAAGAAATTCGAAAATGATAAAACAGAAATGACGACTCTGCTGGGAATTTAACTAGGTTCTAACCAAATATTTTAACTAACTTCTTTGCCTAATTATTCTGGTTTGTAATACTTGAACTGTTTGTTTGCTTATGTGTTAAAATTTTTATAAAATTTAAACTGTTGCATTTCATGTCATACTTCCACATTTGAATATATAAACTGTTTTGGGGTTTCGCGGATGTATCGACCTTATTTATCAATTTCAAATGAAGTGTTGGAAATTCGACAGTTTATTGGCACGTTAGGCATTCGATGGCTATTCGTATTTTCAAACCCAAGTTGTCCACTTGGTAATCTGGTCAAAGTCTACTCTAGATATCTTGGATAGAGCAAAACCAAAACCCTTTTAGGAATGAGCCTAGGATGACCCAATACTCGAGGGGGTATTGAGCGCATTAGAAAAATCCAACTTACATCTATTGACCACGAGTCAATAACAGACTATCATCCTTTATGTGTTTTAATTGAAGGATGTAATGCTGGATTATATGGACCATTGTCCCTTGTTATATACTCGGGGCAATGGAACTTCTTACAAACAATATGTATATCCTTCAAATGTTAGGTTTACCTTTCACTTGAAAGGTCCCATGTATGCTAGGACGCCTTAAAAATGATTTATGTGCTAAAGTGTCCCATTATTTCGCATTATCTATATTTGCTTGATCTGTGTGTTTAAATAGCATATCTTTGGCTTTAAATAAGACTAGTCCATCATTCTATTTTAAAATCTTAAAGCGTTAATAGGCATATAAGACTCAAAATTTAAATCCTTCTAAAAGACCCTTAAAAGTACATTGATAAAATTCCTTCCAATTTACCCAAGTTTTGTTCAAGATTCATTAGGTCATTATCTATTTCACATCGACCACATTTCTCTCATAATTTTCCTTTCTCACATTTGATATAGTTAGAGCTGTCCAGATATGCCATTTATGAAAATACTATGTTGTCTCTAAAAGAAAAAAAAATCTTTTTAAATAAGCCTTTAGGATATTTATTCGTAAATACTTGATTCCTTCAAATTGCTTAGTTCATTCTATTCGAGATGTTGTTTTTTCCATTAAATTTAAGATCAATCAAGTGATCAAAGTTCTAATCATTCGGTCACTTTCCTAAGTATCTCATTCTCCAAATTCTGGACTTAGTCTGTTTCAAATCAAATATATGTCATTTTTTTTGTATATTACTTTGGTCAATCATTATGATCATAAACTAAAATTTTACCTTTTGAGTATCTTTGTTTCCTTTTAGAGAGAGGCTAATTTGTTTTGGTAGTCAAACTTGCTCGCTTCACAAAGACAAAAAGTAATTGCTGGAAGAACATCTGTATTTCACACGGTCTAAGGTCAAGAAAGCAATTACAGATTCATCAATTCTTACTTGGGTTAATAGAAGAACTCGTTCAACTATGGATCCTAGTTTTATCAGCATAAATACTACATCCAAGTTAGTTCTCACCTTCTCTGTAGCAATGGACCTGAGTGCCTAAATAGGAAGATAAATAACCCCAGAGCTCGTTCCCGATTTGGAGCAACAAATTGCTGAGCTAAGGCTCACTGTGATACAAAGTAGATCACCTTCTCAGACTTCTCCAAACATGACTTTTCCTCCTGATGCTCGATAAAAGGGGCTTATATTTCCAACGTTGGAAAGAGTTGATTAGGAAGGTCATTTTGCTCATGTTTTTTAGAATGCCCATTTTGTGTACACATTTTCTCATCCAAAGGTTTAAAACATATCATTGTCACACCAAGCTCCGTCAGTGTACACCTATTCTACCGCCCTACCAGTGATAGAAACCCAAGGGTTATACCGATTAGATACTAATCATTATGTTGAAAAAGAGAATGAGCCAAGAATGTACACTGATGAGATGATGAACAAAAAGCTCAAGGTCTTGGCAGATACAATGAGAAGCATTCGGGGGCTCGAGAATAACCAAAGTGTGAAGTATGAAGATTTGTGTGCATTTCTCGAGATCGAGTTGCCTCCTGGTTATAGGATCCCAAATTTTGAAAAGTTTGATGGGTACAGAAATCCCTTCCTTTATTTAAAACTTATTTTGGAAAGTTGATTGGTGTGGGCAATAATGAAGGAATACGGGTCAAGCTATTTAGTCAAAGTTTGAGTGGAAAGGATTTAGAATGGTATGCTAAACAAGATTTGAGTGGAAAGGCTTTAGAATAGTATGCTAAACAAGAAATGACTAAATGGCGCACTTGGTATAACTTGGCAAATGCTTTTGTGGATCACTACAAATTTCATGCCGATATTATTCCTGGTAGAATCTTTATCACAAAGATAAGGCAGAAATGAAATGAGTATTTTCACAAATATGCCATATGCTAGAGAGAAGAGAAAACCAGGGTACATCCTCATATGGAAGAACTGAGATGATCAGTTACTTCATTCATGCACTAAATCTAGAATATTTTGATCACATGATAACGATGGCAGGAAAAATATTTACTGAAATTGTTAAGATAGGAGAAATGATTGAGGAGAGCCTCAAGACAAGAAAGATAATAAATTTGACAAAACTGCAATCCACTCATAAGGGCTTACAGAATGGCTCTTTTGAATATGAAAAGAAAAAAGAGAAAGAGGTAATTAGAGTGATGACTCAAGAAAATTCTTCCAACTACAAGCAACCTCCTCAAGATTAACCCAATGCTCGATATGCTCACTATCCAGTCTTCAATATAAAAGAGACATATCATGCTCAACCTCCACCACAAAACTATCAAAATAATGCTCCTCGTACCAATCATGAAAGAAAGCCTTCCAGAATTTTCACATCGTTGGCAAAATTCTTACCCATCTTTTTGAAAGGTTAAAATAAGCAAAACTACTGCATCCAGTGAAAGCTAAGCGTGTGAACACTTCTGCTAATTGGTATGATCCAAACAAGCAATTTTCTTACCACTCTGGAGTTGTCGGACATGATACGGAAAAATATATCACTCTCAAGCACAAAATTCAGGATCTGATTGACAACAAGGTGATAATGCTTAAAGAAGGTCCAGCTAATGTTAATAATAATCCATTGCCCAATCACAAGAAGTAGTCATTGACACCATCAATCTGAAGAACCATGAATATTCTTCAAAAGGCGCTCTTCGGCATCCTTCTATCATGCATTTGGAAGTTATTGTTTTCTTTTTTGTAATCGTACTTTCTCATTTCATTTTCTTGTAATTGCATTTTGTTGCTTTATTTCCTTGTAATCACACTTTATGATTTGATTTTATTATAATTGCACCTTTTTAGTTGTAATGAACTACGTTCGACCTAATTTTCCTCGTGGAATATGTAGGCGGCATGTATTGACTTCGATCACGTTATCAAAAGTATCAAATGTCCCTTTTGTATGAACGAGCTATGTTTGACATAAATTCCCAAGAATGGGATACGTAGGCGGTCTATATCGGCTTTTGTCAACCCCTTATAAAATTTATCTTTTCATTGTATCTATGAACTATATTTGACCCGAATTCCCAAAAAAAGGATACGTAGGCAGCCTATGTCGGCTTTGGTCAATCCCTTAGAAGGTTTATTTTGTCATTTTATGTTGGAACTACATTTCCTACCTCAATAATTTCATGACCCGAGGCTACCTCCTAGTCGTGACAACGGTGCTTACGATCATAAGAGACCACAAGCTAACCCATGAGTTGGTACCTGCTGTGAACACTGAGTAAAACTGACAATAAGAGACATATGCGGAAAAACAACTGATAATGCCATAAGGTTTTAAATATTGAAATACAAATGAATCATAAATCTGGACGTCTAAAGACATACTGAAAAGACTGATAAACAACTGATAAAATGACTAACTGTTTGAATGTCTCAAAAGCCTCTAACTGATTGAATATGTAGTTGATAGGACAAACCCCAACAAACTCCAACTGAATAAAATAGAGGAATACTAAAATCACTGAATGAAGATAAACTTGTCCTCAAAAGATAAGGACTCACCACTGTTGTTGCTACTGTAATGCTGCACTAAGCATGTTCAAAAAACTGAGCGTCCAAACTTATTATATAAGACATCATAGCACAAAGAAAGTATGCGGTCAGTACTTTGAATCTACTGGTATATGAGATGAGGCGAGGCTAAAATGCATAGGTTCATGTGCATGAAATAATGACTGACGAATAACATGAGATATCTGATGCATAATACGCGTGAAAGCTGTAAAATCTGAGAATCCATGACCAAGTATATAACATGATACTGAATTAGTTTGTAAACTAAAATACTGAAATCTAATAATTGAATAACTGATAACTGTACGCTATGGTCACATGAACCTGAACTGATATCTCTACAGAATACTAAACTAAGACTGTGGGAGGTATCACCTAATCGACATTCCCCAATCTGAGATAATCGGGGTCCAACCTATAACCCCAGTTGGAAGGGTGTCAGTACCATGCCACGGGTACTAATGCTGGTTGTGTGTATCCACTAAAGAGTCACCCTCAACTAGTAAGTGCTCTAATGAGATATGTGTTACCCTCAACTGGTAGGTAAACTCTTTATCAACCCTCCATTGAATAGTTGATATCTTTAACCTATGTTGGCTATATGTTTTTGGAACCCATGGACTGCTACTAAAGGTCTCACCCTCTACTAGCAGGTGAGCCCCCATCCCTGGGTTTACTCGGTACTAAATCCTACTCCCAACTGAACTGACACTAATTACTAGACTGAGCTAAGTTTAACTGCACAAAATAACTGATCATGGTAACTAACTAGATGACAATGCTCATGGTTTATCTAAAACCATTCTAAAAATACTGAAACTATGGAAACAACTAAGTATCGGGTATTTATAACCCCCAACACTGAATATAAATAACAACAAAGGCATGTAAAAGTTTTGAAAAAACATAATGGGGAATCATTCTACAAAATAATTCTCTTTGGCATTTCATCAAACACATGGGGATTAAGGCTTTAACAAAGGGATGCTTTTAAACATGATGAGATAGCATGATTACAAGACAAAAACCATAATTTAAGAATTTATCTTGAATTGCGTGAACATGACATGGGAACTTCAATATCCTAAACATAATATAATTCATTCCACTTGAAAGCAATTGTAAACTTTACTTGAAATCAAAATAACAAGTAATTCATGGAGATAATTCATTTAAAACATGGAAAACTAATAATTTAATATTTCAAAAGGGATTCTTGGACTCCACAGTGAAAGGAAACCATAGATGAACATCACACATACCATAGACCTTAAATCTTGAAAGAGAAACACAAATCTTTAAGCTTCCTTGAATGTTTTTAGATTGGGAGCTTGATTTCTTGGTTTTCTTGAAGAGAATAAAATTGAATTGTTGTTCTTTAGAGAGGGTTAGGGTTTATTTGATAGAAAATTGGAGAATAATGGGAAAATAATGCCCAAATTATTGATATAAGTTGGGTTATGATGACTTAGATTGAGGGAAAAAGACCCTACTATCCCTTGGAAATTTAAATTCATAACTGGAACGCTGATTAGAGGAGCACCGCAACGCGTCAAGGCCCCCATCTCTATACCCACTGTGATGCACCAATATCGCGGTGAGGTTCCAAAATCAAAATCCAAACATTCCCCCATCCTCGTCCAAAAAATCCAAAACTTCCCCGAGATATGCTCCTTACACTCCTGAACATGAATTAAATCAAAAACCTATGTCTCAGGGTCGGGAAGACTTATTTAAAAAATCCTCGAAGTTAAGAGGCCAAAAATAAGACTAAGTCCCCAATACTTAATGAAATTTTTAGGCTTTAAGCCTCTTATACATGCAACTAGGAGCTGAACTGAGCTACAAAAGTATGGGGTATTACAAATGGAAGGTGTAGGCAGCCTATGTCAGCTTCGATTAACCCCTTAGAAGGTTCATCTTTATTTTATGTTGGAACTACATTTCTTACGTCAATGGAATGCATAGGAGCCATACTGGCTCAGTCATATTTTCTGTACAACTTTCATAGAAACTATAGTAAAATTTTTGAGAAAATCCCAAAAATTCATCAAATCACCCTTTTCCAACTTAAATGAAGATGACATTAAAGCAAGTAACTGCCGCAAAATTTTTTGAGAAGGCCTAAAAAATGTCACAAAACTTGACATTGGCTACAAAGTTGAAAATTAGACGTTGCTAAAGCTGAGATTGAGACATGATTATTGAAGTTCTCTATGCTTAAAATACTCTATGTTAGAAACAACTCAAGTGTTTTGCATTTTAGACTGGGGCAGAATTTTTTAGAAGGTTTCAAAAATTCCATACTGAACAATGTTATAAGTTATAAAAAAGCTTGAGAGTTTGCATTTTAGAGACTGGGGCATAATTTTTTAGGGAGATCCTAAAAAAATTCCATAAAAACTGTATTTCAAGATCACAAAAGTTTGCAAAACAATGATCAACAAGGCGTATCAGGAGAGCAAGGCAATACCAACACAGTCAGTCTCTCAAAACTAAAATTTTTTCTTTGGATGTAGGAACAGTGAAGTCAAAAAGTTGATAACATTAAGCATGACAAAGGGCATTATCAGACCCACTGTGGCATTGCCATAATAAATTGAATAACTTTTCTCCCTCATCTTTCTCTTGATTTATGTTTCTATTACTTTGTTATAATCTTAAACACTTTCTCTAATTTTATAGGGAAATGATTGGGCATAACAATGAAGATATGGAGATATTATGCGAACTACTTTCTCTAAATCATCATGAGTCAAACAAATTCATCTTTATCTTTAAACTCTATCTTCTATTAGACTCCTGACTTAGTTATAACAAATTATTGTATAACTAAGTTATACAAGTGATATTATGCAAGATCGCCTCTAATAAATAATGCAAAAGTATCTTCTCAAAGTTTGAGGATTTAATCCAGAAGATCAGGACATGCACAAGTCCTTTAAGGGATTCCTGATTCAAAGGATGAAGTTCAACGAATCAACTTCTATCTTTTTTTATTATATTTTAGCTGTTTACCCTTTCAAAAGGACACATCTTATTCGGTTTAACCAGCCTTTCTAAAGGATATGATATGAGCCAAATGACCATTATGGCTTTTAATGATATCATTCGAGGCCAATAGAAAGTGGTCCAAGCCATGGTCCAACAAAGAGCTTAAAAACGCACTTGGAGGACCCCTTTTAAGCTCCTAAATCCATAATTCCACGTGTAGATAATTGCTTAGGGCTTGGATCATGTTTTGAAGAGCCCTTGTGGGTTATTTCCTAAATAGCCACTTTTGGGCTATTTTTGCAATAGGCTAGTTTTGTAATGGCAACTAATATAAATAGGCGCCTTAGATATTTCATTAGGTATCTTTTTGATGATATTTTTACATGATGTATTCATGAGACTCCATGAGAGTGTTTGAGTGCTTAAAAAAATATTTGTTGAAACTTGCTTAAAAATGGTGGTTGTGAGGTAGATGTAATCCCCTTTGCAGTTACCATAAGAAATTAGTGTTTGATTCTATAAAATTTAGGGGTCTTTGAGTTTGATACATTATTGTTTCTTAATTCCTTGTAGTTTCTTGTGTTAATTTATCTTTCTTTTTTAATTTTATTTGCGTCTTGTTTCCTTATGTAGTTTCCATCTTTGTTTCTCGATCTATATCATTTGGTTATGATACAAGCCAAATGGCCATCATAGCTTTTAATGACATCATTCAAGGCCAATACAAAGAGGTCCAAGCCATGGTCTAGCAAAGAGCTCAAGAACGCACTTGGAGGACCCCTTTTAAGCTTCTAAATCCACAATTCCATGTGTGGATAATTGCTTGGGGCTTGGAGTATGTTATGAAGAAACCTTATGGGTTATTTCCCAAATAGCCATTTTTGGGCTATTCTTGTAATAGACTAGTTTTGCAAAGGCAACTAATATAAATAGGTTCCTTATACATTTCATTAGGAAGATATTTTATGATATTTTTACATAATTTATTCATGAGACTCCATGGGAGTGTTTGAGTGCTTGAAAAAGCATTTGTTGAACCTTGCTTAGAAACGGTGGTTGTGAGGCAGATCTAATCCCCTTTGTGGTCACCGTAAGAAATTGGTGTTTGATTCTATAAGATTTAGGAGTTTCGAGTTTGATACACTTATTAGTTCTTAATTCCTTATAGTTCTTATGTCAATTTATCTATCTTTCTTTTCTTGTATTATTTATGTCTTGTTTCCTTAGGTAGTTTCCATCTTCGTACCTCGACCCGTATCATTCGGTATCAGAGCGAGCTTGATTTCATTCTTACAAAGTCAATCTTGGGTTTGTTGTTTTAAAAATTAAAATAAAAAGAGAAAAATAATAAAAAAGTTATTGCTCACGTTTTTAGTTTTTTTTTGTCAAATTTTGAGTTTTTGTTTTTTGCGTGTTATATTTGTGTTTCCTAACACTATTTGAGTCAAAATTCAAGATTTGAGCTTATTTCATTGTGATTTGAGGAATCTACCATTATTGGAGCTTGATTTTAAAGAAACTTTGAGGTGGGTTCTGAAATCATGTGTTGGTTGATAAGATTTTGAGCTTAATTTCATATGGGTTATGCTCGGAATGTTGAAGTGAGCTTGGGGTTTGAATTTTATCAAATTCCCAGTTCATTTGGAAGAGGGTCAATCTTTTAATGTTCTTGGTGTTCTTCATATATTGTTGAAGAAGAACATTCAAAAATAGTGTGTTTGATCCAACAAGGAGCTAAGAAAGAGGCGTGGTACTTGTTTATTCCAAAGAATATTCCAAGTCTTCCAAAGAAATAAAGGTTCAAAAAGCATCAAAAAGGAATATTCTCAAGAAAGAAGACAAAAGAGAGTACAAAGGAGGTCGACCACAAGAAATTCAAACTTTCTTGAGCTTGAAAGATCTATTGAAGAGCCCCAATTCCTTCTATTTTTTTCATCCAAGAAGCTTAACAACTCCTCAAGTTGGATAAAAAGCAAATTGAAACTTTCGTTGGTGAATCTTCAACGACTTGTCGATCCTATACACCATTTCTTTATCCGATGAGTTTCCAACCCTTCTCCGGATTGTTGAGGCAATTGACTAGGTTATTCTCCACGTTTTTGGTGAATTAATACACAATAATTCAAAGGGAAAAGGATTGAGCATGATCTGGAATTTGTTAAGAAGTGATAAGCCATCAACCAAGTGCCGACTACAATCCTAGTCGTCAACCAAGTCACCAACTTAGACAGATATTTCGTAAGCTCAATTCTTTGATTTCTAGTTTATTTTCTTGATTCTTTAACTTTTTTCTATTGATTTTAAACACTAATTTGCAACTAGTAATCATCCTACTTAGTTGTTAATTAGTTTTTGAG
The DNA here is from genome assembly GCF_002878395.1 of Capsicum annuum. Lineage (NCBI taxonomy): Eukaryota > Viridiplantae > Streptophyta > Magnoliopsida > Solanales > Solanaceae > Capsicum > Capsicum annuum. Next base: position 92,552,280 of record NC_061122.1, read on the forward strand.
TCCGTTTTGTTCTTCATCCTTTCTTTATGTGCTTTTCTCATTTTAATTCATTGTAGCTTCTTTGATTCTAGTTTGAAAGTAGATTTTTTTTTGTGTCTTGAGTCGATCAAAACAGAATCCATTCCGGCCGCAAAGTATTAATTGGCACCTTTTTGACTATCGGAGTATAAGTAACTTTCAATATTTGCCGCTTCAATTGCGAGGATCACAAAGGTGGGTTTAATATGAGTGTTGGTGAGGAGCTTTTACTAATAATATTTTTTGTTCATTTTGTAGGTACAAGGTGATATAAAGGGAACCAAGGTATGAAAGGAGGGTATAGTACGAGTCAATGTCTTCCTACTCTATCTACCTTTAAAGAAGACTGGGATCCCAAAGTTTACCTTGATTGGGAATGGCAAAGTGAGAGAGTCTTCAAGGATTATATTATGAGTGGAGTCAAATAAGCTACATATTCCCTTAAGTACATTGAAGGTCCGACCTTAAGATGGTGTGAATTGCAATAGGTCCCACTCGAACATGGGGTGCCTTGAAAAAGTTTTTGAGGTCAATCTATGTGCTGAGGGGTTACACAAATCTTTATAATAGTGATCCAAGAATACGATCTTGTTTAAGATGGGTAGAGATTTGTGGAGTTCCGAGATATGTTCTTATCCTTGATGATTAGTGTCATGCAAATTACATTGCCTCTTTTTTGGTTGACTATCGAGGGATATCTCAAAAATCCTTGTCCTTCCCATATTACTTGTATGGATATAGGGTTTCTGAGAGAGTGAAGGTTTTTTTAACCCAATATGGATACTATGAAGAGGTTTGGTGTGACATCATCCCATTGGAACATAGTTATTTATGCTTGGGAGCCGATTGGTTTGCAAAACACAGAGTCCTAAATATTCAAAATTGGCCTAAGGTTATATTAGACCAATGGGGAAACCATCTCTTTCCACCTACCCTTCCCAATTCTCAAGGCAATGCGATCACTTGCTCCAAGTCAAAAAAAATTGAGAAGCAAAAGATTGAGAGGAGTAAGGGACTGCAAAGTGGCAACCTAAAAGAGGAAAGAAGAAAGGTTGAGAAGAGTAAAGTGAGAGGGTTTCCACCAAACCGAGATAATGTTATTTTTCCTTCTATTTTTAAGGATGTTTGTGTAGTTACCAACATGGCAAGCGGAGGAGAACAAGTTCCAAAAGAGAAGATTCCCTTTAAAGATTTGACTAGGGTAATCTTAGATGACTCCAAAGATTGTGAAGGACCTTCATATCAAGGTAAAGAATAATGTGCTCAAGAACTTCAAGGTAAAATAGCTAAGTCTTACACTTTTGTGCATGTAAATGATGATTGTATAGCTAGTAGCCTATTGAACGTGAGTAATAGCTTACCTACATGTGAGTCTATTGATTCTTTGCCTCTTATTGATGATGTATATGTTATGAGTGTGGATACACTAGTTGATCCTATTGATGACCGAATTGACTTTTCTTGTAAGATCGATTTGTGTCCACCTAGTGTTAAAGCCATTGTAAGTGTGGATACACTAGTTGATCTAATTGATAATTGAGTTGACTTTTTTTATAAGATCGATTTGTGTCCACCTAGTATTGAAGTTGTTGTGTTGAATGAAAGTACATCATCTTGTGAAAATTGTATTGATCAACTTATGTGCAAAATTTTCCCACCACTTGAGGATGTGTGCGATGTGATTATGAATTTCAAGTGTGTGATGATATTGAAAATATTGATCAAATGAATAGGAGTGACCCCTCTAGCATGACCTTTTGTGAATATCCTACTCTTGGTCTTACTCATAGGGATGATTATGTGTTTGAAGCGTCTTCAGAAATTGATAATTGTCTTTTAGAGAGTGAACTTGCAAGTTCTAAATCTTCCTCTGGGATAGATTCTTTTCTCTTTAGGGATAATGTCTTATTTGAAGCTAATGAAATCACTCCTAGAGAATTAAATAGTGGTGTGGATAGCATTGTTGATGTAGCTCATCTTAAGGGCTACATTCCATATGACAACCCACTATGGTGTGACAACATCCCTCCTAAAGATGGAAATATCTTCTTGGTAGATGAGAGTACTCTTAAGGGTAAGGAATGTGTAGTCTTGGAAAGGAATAATCAATTAGGTGATGATAGCTTTGATTTTCTTGGATATTTGAGAAACCCAATTATTGATTGTTCCTACGAAGATGGTTTTGGTTATGATCCTTTATACGACACTCCACCCTTGTTTGATACTTATGAGGATGAGTTTCTTGCTTCTTGTGAAGACCTAAGTACTAATCCCTTTGATGTTGATGGTGGTAAGTCTCTACTTGAGGATTCTTCCAATGAGAGAGAAAGTATCTATTTTTTGGAAATTGCTTCCTCTTCTACTTTGTGTGCTCCTATTATTGAGGATACTCATGGTAATGATCTTAAATCTAATAGTGAGTATCTATATAATGACAACTTAGCTGAAGTGGACTTGAGTGATATCTTTCTCTACTCTCTACTTGCTTTTGATAATGCTTTTGTTTGGGTGAAGCCTTTGGGAAAAAGTAGTATTGTCTAGACCCGTGTCTATGACCACTCTTTTCATCTGACCTCGGTACCAAATTGGGAAATGGTGATCTTGGTACACCCAACTTGTGTCTTTGTCTACATGACAAGCAAAGTTTTATTGAGAATGTTGGTATCCTTCCCTATGATGAAAAGTCTTTCTTGGGAATTCACAATCCACTTGAGAGGCCAACATTATGTAAGGGAAAGATCTCCGACAAAGATGAGATATCTTTGAAGAAGGGGAGTAATGAAAAGCTCTAAGAGGGTTCTCCATTGTGTTTTTCCACACTTAACCAAGGTTTCCCTACTTGTAGGTCAAGAAGAGAGTTTTCTCTTGAAACTACTTTGGATGAATTCCATTCATGTGATACTCTTTTTTAATACTTGAGTGGAATTGATGACCTTATTTTCAAAGGTGGTATCATTCTTATGAACCCGAGAGCAAATATGTCATTGTCTCCTTTAGGTGTTTCTTATAAATTTGCATCCTTGCTTGACACACTTGTGCTTAAATTGAGTGAATCCTAACTTGTGGATGCCAAGTTGATCATTTGTTTGTGGAAAAGCCCATGGATGTTAAGGACTTCTTGTTACCTTTATAGGGTTGGACAATTTGAAGAAGCTTCTGGGGCTCTTAGGAGCATACTTAATTTTGTTAATAGAGGAAAACAAACTTCTTGGGAGAACTATTTGTCTTGGATTGGTTTGTTGCATTGTAGATTCTTTACCCTCCCCCGTAGTATGACTCCATGGATGAAACCCCTTCTTTTGGGAAGTTGTTTGAAAGGAAGAATGTGCATGTGCTTAAATGTTTTAATCCTATCCGTATGTGCATTATGTGCAAAGTCTTTTGAGCCAATTTTCATTCTCATAGATAATAACATCTTGGATGATGCCATTACGCTTGATTCCTTTCCATACTACCTCTTTGATTATAATGATGTCCATGTTAATCTTGGATTTATTTTATGTAGAGGTAGGAAAATTGTTGGTTTGTCCACTTGTCTGAGTAATAATTCTATAAGGATCTTGTGGACTTTAGAACCAATTAAGGCACCACCCTTGGTGTGGTCTCTTGAAGAGATAAATAAGTAATTATGTCTTATGGCTCATAAGGTGAAAGTAGTTCTACCTTTCACATTAATTGATGTCATTAGGGCTTTTGTAGTTTCCTTATCCCTTGATGGTTGCAATAACCAAATTCTTTGTGCATTTTTCAATGAGTTTTTAATATTTAACATGAAAGATCCTTGGTTATATTTTAAGTATGTGCAACCTTGGAATGTTGAAGTGATTTGTTGTGCTAATCCTAACCCTTATGCCATGATGAGTTTGTGTTCGTTGTCCTTTCCTTAGTTTTGCAAGATTTGGATTCGAGGCTGAATCCTTTTCTAGAAGGGGAGGATGATACGAGCCAAATAGCCATCATAACTTTTAATGACATCATTCGAGGCCAATACAAAGAGGTCCAAGCCATGGTCCAGCAAAGAGCTCAAGAATGCACTTGGAGGACCCTTTTTAAGCTCCTAAATCCACAAGTCCACGTGTGGATAATTGCTTGGGGCTTGGAGCATGTTTCGAAGAGACCTTGTGGGTTATTTCCCAAATAGCCACTTTTGGGCTATTTTTATAATAGGCTAGTTTTGCAAAGCCAACTAATATAAATAGGTTCTTTAGAAATTTCATTAGGTAGCTTTTTGATGATATTTTTACATGATGTATTCATGAGACTCCATGGGAGTGTTTGAGTGCTTGGAAAAGCATTTGTTAAACCTTGCTTAGAAATGGTGGTTGTGAGGCAGATCTAATCCCCTTTGCAGTCACTATAAGAAATTGGTATTTGATTCTATAAGATTTAGGGGTCTTCGAGTTTGATACACTCATTGGTTCTTAATTTGTTGTAGTTCTTATGCCAATTTTCTCTCTTTCTTTTCTTGTATTATTTATGTCTTATTTCCTTAGGTAGTTTCCATCTTCATATCTTGATCTGTATCAAAACATATCTTATTATAATTGGGTTGTCACCCCATTCAAGGTGACATGCTATATTCGAGATCGATCGTCCCCCTTTCAATGAGACTCATTGGGCTGTCACCCCATTCAAAGTGGCATGTTACATTCAAGATAGGTTGTCTGCCTTTCAAAGAGACACATTAAGCCATCACCCCATTCAAAGTGACATGTTGTTTTTGAGCCTTTCAAAGAGATACGTTGAGCCATCACCTCATTCAAAGTGACATATTGTATTTGAGATAGGTTGTTCGCCTTTCAACAAAACACATTGAGCCATCACCCCATTCAAAGTGACATGTTTAATTCAAGATGGGTGGTCCGCTTTTTAATTAGACAAATTAGAATGTCACCCCATTCAAAGTGGAACATTATATTCAAGATAAGTCACTCGCCTTTCAATGAGACACGTTGGTCCGTCACCCCATTCAAAGTGACATGTTACATTCAAGATAGGTCATCCGCCTTTTGATGAGACACGTTGGGCCGCCATCCTATTCAAAGTGACATATTACATTCAAGATAGGTTGTCTGCCTTTCATTGAGACACATTAGACCATCACTCCATTCAAAGTAGCATGTCACAGTCAAAATAGGTCTTCCACCTTCCAATGATACACGTTGGACCGTTACTCCATTCAAAGTGATTGTGCAAATTGGTTCATCAAATATATCAGCATAGCATGTTCAAACAAGTTTTCACCAATTTACGTTTGTGTAATGCTACATTTACAACTAATCATTTGTTTGAGTTATTTTCGAGAGCATCCAAAAGGATGAAATTCTCAAATTGAAACCATAGGTGTGGACGACTCCAAAAAGTACGTAGCACAATGAGGAGCTTTTTCTTAACAGCGAACTGAGACATAGTCTGAAGAGGAATTTCAAACTCTTTGGACGCGAGCTGAGGAATAAATTGCACCACCATCAAACCACATCTCTATCAGAAGGCATGCGAGTATTTTGGGATATTTTTGATTTCAGTTTCACCTCTGGGGCATTTCTAAACTCACATCGGAGATAGTCTTCCTCTTCTTTGAAAATCAGGTTACAAGCATCCTTTCTTTAGTTTAAAGCATTTGCCACTCATTTCAAACTAAGGGTTATCTTAAATAAGAGACTATCTTTTCCACTGATCGAGTCAAACTACAAGCAGTCTAATTCACTGAGTCTCGAGGATATGTAGACTGAGCTCTATGTTAAAAACTCAACTGCATTCCAACCTTCCCCCAATCCTTTTATTCCCCAGCTTTTCGGTTTCACCAAAATTTGAAAATCGAGATAACTTGTGAATTTTTTAATCGTGCTTAAAATCAAGCGTCATAAACTATAAGTGGCCTGAATTCTCATGTAACCAAAGATATGTTGGAAACCTATTACCAAGGTCCGACCATAACTCCTCAAAAACTCATGCAAGAATCAACCCTTTTCAGAAGTAAATTTGTGATCGGACAAAAATTAGAAACGTCAAACTTCCTTTGCCAAGGGTTACTTGCATTCATCCTACCCAAAGGGAAGGGGTAGTAGTTGACACCTAATTTTTGCCCTCCACATTTAAAATTATTTTTTAAATTTCTCAATTTTAAATAATTTTATAATATTTATTTTAAGTTATTTTAAAATAAATTTCACCCTGCCTTTTGAATTTAGGTGAAATTAATATGTTTAGTGTTTAATTATACAGGATTATACAATTATCAGTTAAAGAAAATGCTTCAGAATTTATTCAGAGTTAAAATTTTGATTAAATTGCAAATACTTTACTTTTTTCAAGATTGATTGAAAATAAGAAATTAATGACATAATTAGTTTCTTAATTTTTAAACAAAAATAATTGTGCTTTTATTAAATATTTATTTTAAAATTATTAAATTTGAGAAATTTGTTAAATTAATTAGAAGATAATTTCGTCTCAACTTTATCTAAATTTAGTCAATTGTCACTATTTTATTAATATAAAATGACCCTACTTAGAAGTTAATAATTGTTGTTTTATCAACCAACCCATTTTCCTCAGCCAATACAATACCCCTACCTTTTTTTTTGTGTTTTTTGCTCCAGGCCAACCCTACCGTCCTATCACCAGCCCATCATGGTTGACCCGGCCCACACCCTTATAATTTCTCCTTTACCCTCAGACAAACAACAACAATATCAACATAATACCAGCCCAACCACTCATAAAATAATCGACCTGGCCCATCTCTTTTCTCCATCAACAACAACATACAATAGTACGCAAACTTATCTTCGACAAACAACATTCCATAACAACAAACAACCTCAACAAAATAACGTTATCAATAACAACATCAACCTTGCATACAACAACAACAATGGTGTAACAACAACGTATATCAACAACGTCCAATGACACCAACCACCAGTAAGCCCTTGTCGCCCCTTGTTTTTACTATTTTACCCTCTTGGTACAACCATCTATGGCTAAAAATCTGATGGCTTTCATCTCTCAATCTATGATTCACCATTTCGGGTAGGAATTCAATTCCCAACATCTCTCTATTTGATTCAATTCAATTCAAGATTTGTCTCACTGTGGACTTTAATTTTTTGAAAAACAATTCTGAAATTTGGATTTGAAATCCAAAACCCTAGTTATTTCCAGAAGTGAAAATAAGGGGATTTTGAGAAAAAATTTAAAGATTCTGGGAGCGCATGCTCTTTATCTTACGTAACCAAAATTCTCAAAGAATACTAAAAAAGAATCAAATTCGATGACGTCGTTGGAATTTCATTGATTGGAATCAAGTTTAGGTGGTGGAAGTTATATCGTTAAGCCCATTTATCTCCATTCGTTGCCCGAAAATAGGTGAACACTTCACATCTGTTGTATTTTTTCTTCATACTTGAATATCCTAAATATGGAATCTTGCAATAATTATGAGTTGGACTGGTCTGGTTGCATTATTATGAGTATGCTAGTCTATGGATTATTTTGAGTTTTATGAAGGAAGTATTGTTCAACACTATGTCATGCTCGTGAAAAGACAAGAACATCATTTTCTTTTTGTATGTTTTATTTTTTCCGAACTTGTTTTAAAGCAGATTCAAATTAAGACGTTGGTTATATGATGTTCTGCTATGTAATCTAATATAGGGGGAGTCTGTTTAACATTCTTAGCCTTATTTTCCCTCTTGTTTAATCGATGTGTAGTCTATCATTAACTTAAGGGGGCAAAATCTAAGTTAAAGGGATTGAGTTTCAGGTTTATTACTTTGTAGTTTCAAAGTAAAAGAACCAGATTTTTGGAGCGATCTTTGAATTAGTGAAGCGTTGCTATCTTGCGCATTTTTTCTAAATGGATTCATTGATCTTACTTGTGATTTGAATATGACATGGAGGTGTTTGTAAGTGTTTTAGTCTATTGAAAATAGAGGTTTTCTTGTATGAAATATATGGCCTCTTGTTGCAACTATCAAACTAGGAACTACTTTTGTTTCTACTTGTTGTAATAAGGTTAGGTATCAATTTGATATTGTTTGAAATCAAGACATTTTCCTTGAAATTATAAACTATCTATGTTAACTCATTCATAAAAACTTAATCTTGCACCAATTTTTTATCAACATATATTTTTGTTTTACCCTTTTTATCACCTAATTATGATACATTTTTACCTGGTTTATTAATTAAATATGCTAAAATATATATCTTTGATGTAAAGTAAATTAAATATATGTGAACAAAAAGTCATAATTTAAGTTGTAATTACGTATTATGATTTGCATCTCATGGTGAACAAAGGTGCATTAGTTTTGTTTTTTTTTCTTTCGGTTAATTCTCATCCTTATTGCGTACTTGTATGGATACTAATTCTTATCCTTTTATTTCTTGTGCATGAACTCATTTGAGTCCTTTTGGAATCTTTCTCTTCTTCCTCATTAGATCCAACCCAACATCGCGTCAAAGCCTTAAGTCCAAGTCCCAAAAGAACTATTGTGCACTGGTATACAGTGATATACCGTGGACATCTTCTGGTATACATTCACATACGCTATATATACAGGATTTATAGGTCAAAGATGGTTGATATACCTCTATATATGATGCATGATGAAGATGGGAACGAATATACATGGTTTTATATGCTAATATACAATATATATACTGGAAAATACAGGGAAAAGGGGGCTTGTATACGTGTGATATACAATGTAGGAAAATGGACTGAAATCTATATTCAAAGCCCATAGCTGGGCAGTTTTATTGATGGACTAATTAAAGGCCCAATTTCAATTTTTGTATTTATTTTTTGTAGCTTATATTGTTTATTTGTATTAACTAATATTTTAATAAATTAATCTAGGTAAATTTCCTAAGGTGCTGTCATTTTATTTTATCTTAATTTTCGTTTACTTAATTCATAATTTCTTCTTCTAATTTATCTTATCTAAATGGAATAAATTGGTTTCTTTGGTTCTTCTCCCTAAATTTAGGTTTTTTAAAAAAAAAATTAAGTGTTTTATTCCAAAATGGCATTTCTACTACTCACGCGATAAAAAGTTTATTTGGATTAAAATAATTTTCTCCAAACTTAAGAAATGAATCTCCAAATTTGAAATACCCTGGGTTTGGACCCTTAGAAAATTTCCTGGATTTTTGGTTTCTGGACAACATACGACTTGTGGGTACCAGTCGTATGATGGGGTATGGTTGGTATGCTCTTGGTCGTATGCTAACCTGTGTTGGTTAGTGGGTTGGATTAGTTTCTGGAATAGATACGACTTGGAGGGTACGAGTCGTATGTTTTGGATTTTTCTTCACTTAATCTGAGACTTGGTAACTTAACTTGGATCTGAGTACGAGTGGATCACTATGAGTCGTAAGATATGGTATGAGTCGTACCATTAACTCGTATGGTAGGCAGTGTTCAAACTTTCTTTGGCTTTATTCTGCCAGGGATACAGTTTGAGGGTACTAATCATATGGTTAGGTATGACTTGGGTTGGGTAAGTCATATGGTGGACAGTGTTGGGTCCATGGGGAGAGGCCTAGGATACTAGTGGTGGGTACCACTTGTATTGGAGGCTACGACTTGTATGGGTAGTCGTACCATCTGATGAGAATTTTAAATAGATTAAGTTAGGGGTAATCTGGAAATTTCCCCACTTAACCACTTAAGGCCCCATGACTTATATCACTATTGGGACATCATCCTATTATTCTAATCCAAAACATTTAAAAACACTCTCTAATTCTCTTTAAGGCTCTTGGGTAAAGAAAGTATAGGGTTTTATCTAGATGATCAAATTGGGGCTTGTACGAGTGATTTCTCTCCATCATCTTTGTAATCTAAGGCATGTACTCCTCTCTTATTGTTAGTTCTAATTAAAGGCATATTTTATACAATGTTTTCATGGCATGATTACTGTATGGTTTTGGGGTTTTCAAATATATGTTGGGGTTTTGGTATTAAATGTTTAGTTATGACTTTTCCATGTTTTAATTATGTATTTACATGCTTTGATGATGGTTTGGACAATATTTTGCATAGGAATGGTTAAATGGGTAATTAGAATTGGTTTTGGAAACACTATGCCCAAACATGTTTGATAAAATGCCTTTGATAATGCTTTTACTATATTATTGGATTCTTAATAGAACTATGACATGGTATGGTTTGGTAATGGATCCCTAAATGGTATGAATGGTTTAAATGGTTTGGAATTGTTAAATGGTAAGCTTTGGTGGTCATGGTTATGGTTAATTAAACTTTCTTATGGGGTACAATGGAATCCCCCAAGTATACATGAAAATGAACAACTAGTGGGGTACATGGGATTCCCCCAAGCTAACTTAATAATGGAACACTTGTGGGCTACACCAAACTCCCCCTAGTTAACTAGATAATGTAATCTATGGGTAGAGGAGAATACATTTACATTAAAACGTTGGCTAAGGACATTGCTTGCAAGCTATAGTCGGTATGACGATACCACTACTCATGGCCTTGGTTAGTAATAATAGAATAATGGTTTGATTGAATGGTGATGGATTTAATTGGGTAATAATAGCGGGGTGTGATAGCTAAACATTAAGGTGCGAGTCCAATAGATGGACACTAAAAACTGATGTTTGTCGACATGAGGGTTGGTCATGGAGACCATATATGATACTATGAGGTATATGGGAATCCTCTAAGTACACTACACATATGTATCATGGAGAGCGATGGGTACTTGGGAATCCGCTACTCTTATGGTATCTCCTATTCGTGTGACTGCACGCATAGGGGCCCTTTCAGGGGTTACACTGAACCCATATAGACCGAGGGTAGTTCTAGGACTATTAAGCTACACATACCAAAGTTAATGGGTTTAAATGTATGCTAAATCTGGTTCTCTTTCCTGACATGGTTATATATGTATGTATCTGTGGTCTGTATGTATATGGTTGGTTTACTTGGTTTTACTGGATGACATTATTTTATCCTTATCCTGAGTACATGCTAACGTTCACCTGCTAACCCGTCTTCAAGAGACTATATCCCCATTCGATGCAGGAATCGTCCGTTCTACTCCTCTTGCTTAGCGACCGGATTCAGGATCAATAATTGGGTTGAAGTGGTGAGCTTTTATTTTTTAGAAGGCTCCATTTCATATCATGGATGTTTTTACATGGTTTGGTTTATTTATGGATATTGATTTTGGCTATGGCTGGGGGCATGTCCCAACCAGTATTATTTTTCTTTTGGTTAGAGGCTTTGTGGAACTATTATGGGTTGGAATGAGCGGGATTGGTATTGGTGTCAGCCTTAGTATTGGCATTGGTATTGAGGTTGATACCGTTGGACTGAATTTATGATTCTTCCATCCTTTTATGTTATGTTATCGACATGAATTTGGTTTTTATATTGGTTTGGTTATAGTTGTTAGTTGGTAATAGAAGGTTGGACTTGTTTGGGTTGGTCATGGTTGTATACCTATCTCAGAGTCTTGAGTTATGCTTACACACTATCTTATTATATGTTTGGAATCCATACGACAAAGAGTATGCATTTGGATGGTTGGGTTGGGTATCGAGGGTGGTCCTCGATCCTGGTTGGACTTGGGATGCCCGTTACAATAAGGCCCCGGGTCGAATCGTGTCAAGTTGGTATCATAGCTTTAGGTTCATGGACAATTGGAATCCCGCAAAGTCGTGTTGAGTAGAGTCTCTTTTAAGGGTGTGTAGCGTGCCACACTTATAAGGGAGAGGCTACAAGACATTTAGGAATGTTTCACTTTCTTGGTATTCTATTTTCAAGCTTGGAGTCTAAGTCCTAGAATCTTTTATAATCCTGGTTTGTTCATTTTTCAGATCATGCCTCGATGATCTGAGACGCAAGAAAACTTTTTTGTCCCAACTAAGGACAATATTGAAGGGACACTGTAACTTTTCTTAGTCATATTATTTCTAGTGAGGGGATCATGGTGGATTCACAAAAGGTGGCCTAGACCCACGACTCCAACTGACATTTGAAGCTTCTTGGGTTTGGCTGGGTATTATAGGTGGTTTCCGAAAATTTTCTCAACGATAGCTGCCCCATTGACTAAGTTCACTCAACGAAGGTAAAGTTTTCTTGGTTGGATGCTTGTGAAGGGAGTTTCAAGAAGTGATAACGCTCAACTTATATGTCAATTTAAGTGCAAGATGATCGTTGTCAATATATTTACCCAACTAAGAGTCAGGGTCAAATCCACGAGGAATAATGTGAGTCACGATTGAGTAAATTCAAAATAAAAGTTGCTTGCTAAGTTTAAACCTATGGTACAAGATGGTTTGGGGGTTTTAAATATTTTCGAATATGAAGGTAATTCTTGAGCTTCTAAGGGACTAATTCGAGACTAAGAATAATTAAAGTGTAATCAATTAAAATAGATCTTGGTACTATGCTTTCCTAGGGGCAAGTTATACATGCAAACATGATAATTCGATGCAAATTCTAATCGTTGGTGATGTGGTAGGTTAGGTCTAAAGTCCTTGAGGATAGTTCTTCAACAAAACCTCAAAGATGTCACTCATTGACTCTTTCGAGTACCTAATGAGTGTGTCAATTAAAGATACCCAATACCTTAATTAGGCATCCTTATTTCTAGGATGGTACCCAAGAGATAGTCAACCTTATATTCACCCTTATGTCTAAGATGGTGAAAATTAGCAAACTAAGCTCAATAATTATCTACTATTGCCTTGGTTCCCACATCCCTCTTTCAAAGATGAGGAGGGTTCCTAAAGTTCACCTAAACCCCTCTTTCAAGGATGGTTTGAACTTTCAAGAGCTTGAGATTTTCATCCATCAAACCCATTTGGGTATTTGAGGCTTTCACCCACAAATCCCAACCAATTTACTCAAGCAAAAGTAGAATCCAACACCAACAAACTAGCATATGCACATATGAATCACAACCCACACATAATTGCAACCTATTCTAACATAATCCCAAGAGGAAGAACTAGCTACTCATAATGATAATAAACAAAAATAGACCAAAATCTCCATTAAATTAATTCATCAAAAATAAAGAGAATGCAAACCACACTTTAAGTTTCAATGAATCCTTAATGGGATTTGCCAATTCTCCACTTAGAAGTAACTCTAATGTCTTCTTAGCTCAAGATTAGTACAAATTTAGCTCCAAGATCCAAGAAATTACAAGAATCCTAAACTAAGGATGGGAGGTAGGGTTGTAGAATAATGATCAGATGACGGTTTTGAGCCCTTTTTGTGAGAATTGGGATTGGCAGTGTGGAATGACAATTTTGCCCCTGGCTGGAAATCCCGCTATACCGTGATCTCACTGGCTTAGCCTCGATCGCTGCATTCTTCACGCGATTGCAACTGATCATGTGGCCACCCCGTGATCGTGATACATGAGGCCTAGCCTGCACGGTTTTCCAGCTTTTGCACTTATCTTTCCTTTTTGCTCCTTTTCATCTCGTTTTGCTTCTTTTCATCTCTATAATTTTTGTACCTAGAAAACATAGGAATTAGTGCATTTAAATCAAAAAATAGTCTCATTCATACCTTTAGAGTGTAGTAGTATATGCTAATTCGGATGTCAATGAGTGAAAAATTCACCACTCATCAACACCCCAACTTAAATTTTTGTTTGTCCTCAAGCAACACCACTTTATTTTACATGAGACAATGCAATTGTGTTCCCAAATTTTATTGATCAATGATCCCAATGACATCAAATTGATTGCTACCACACATAGCTCTTCACATATGGACAAAGTCAATTTAAAGAGACCCCTCAACAAGAAATGCAATTTTCAAAGATGCACAAGACTCTAAAGAACAACCATGAAACAATCACTAATACTTTAGAAATGACTCACCTTTTGACCATAACCACATTATACTCCTTTTTTCCTCATTTTTGGGAGATGAAAAAATCACCCACGTCAACCTTTTCACATGCCTCCTCACAAGAAAGAAAATTCCATACACCAAGTTATCAAGTATGCAACAAGAAATTCAAGTGTGAAACACACTCTCTCTCAAGAACTCTCAATGCTAACAAGTACCATACCATAGTCCTGCCCTTATTTTCTATCGCCACTCTGATGAAAGTGCTTGATTGGAGATCTCAAAGAACTTTTTACGCTTGTAATGTAGGTTCGAGGAGTATAGGGAGGATATCATTTAGGAATAAAGTGACTATACCCTCCTTGAACATCCATATCACTTTTACATTATTCAATCCAACTTTTGACTATGGGTCACTTCTCTTTGTTTTCTCTTTTTATGCATGTGCCTATTTTTGCTTCCTTGGTTCACCCACTTTCTTTTCATTTTTTTTTGTGCATTTCATGCTTTTGTTTCCTTTCTTGGGTCCCTTGTTTTTCCTATTCATTGTTCTTAAAATTTAGCTCTTAGGCATTAATTTATATTCTCGTGGCCCAAAGTTACCTCTTCCAATCTTCACCACCCCCGACTTAGGCTTTTAGCCTCAATTTGTATTTTTAAGTCCAAGGAGGATAGAGTTCAAAAGAGGGATGAGAATTAAAAGGCTCACGACTTGCAATGTGTTTGCCAAAGAAAGGTATAATTGCTCAAAGTAGGTGACTAGAGATAACATCTATGCAGGGGTAGGCTTTTTAGGTTAAAGTGGACTTCCAATGTCGGAAAGATGTCCTAAGATCATCTCCCCAACCAAATACAATCAAAATTAGCTTTGAGAGACTAATGGTGCAAGTTCTAGATGGTACAAGTATACATGAGATTCAAACAAATAAGCTCACCACACATGGAATGCAAATTCCCTAAGGAGGTTCAATTTCCCCTCCTGCTAGAGACAAATATGGAGTATCTACCAATTTTCACAAGTCAAAAATTTGAAAACATAGAAAGAGAAAAAGAATTATTATAATGCCGCTCTCGTCCATGGCCTTGATTTTCGAAAAATTTTGGATGAAGGGGGTTGTTTGCTTTGCATTTGCACTATGCACAATTTGCTAACTGTGGCAACAACCGAAGTCTCGGTCACATATTTTGGTTTCATATGGGTAAACCAACCATATGGCTACTCAGACTTTGCCAATGGTATGAATGCGATCCCAAAATTGAATTGACACAGGTTATCAGACTTCTCTTGTATTTATAGCCTTGATGCTCGGGTACTCAGACTTCCGATGCATCTATGGCTCAAGACCCAATCACGATGAGTTTTCCTTAGGAATATCGTCACTCAATCCATTATAGCTAAAGGCTCGTCCACCATCATTATTAAAAGTATTAAAAAACTAAGCAATGAAAATTATCAATTCACAAAATTTCCATAATTTGAATGAATTAAGTTTGAGTATTTCAAATCTATGAATACATACAAAGGTAGGGCCGCACCCTAACTATAAGACTTGTAGTAACCTCATACCATAACAAAAAAGCATAAGAAGGGTTAAAGGGCTCCTTAAAACTATAGTGATAACCAAGGTGCAGGCTGGAAAAGATTTTGCGATCACGGCATAGTAGACGCGATTGCGGTATTGTGATCGCGATCCTCAGGCCGTGATTGTGGTACCTGAGGTGTTTTGATCCCCTATTTTTCCCTATTTTCTACAGGGCTGCAACACTTCTCAAACTTGGTTTTCCCCTATTTTTGGCTTCCAATCCTGTCCAAAGCACCTATAAAGCATCAAAATTATATGAATTATTCAAAAATAAATAATGTAAACATGAAAATAATGGGTTGCCTCCCATCAAGAGCATAGTTTAATGTCGTGGCATGATGCCTCTTTAATCCTTATTTATGTCTCCACTTAGAGGATTTAAATTTTTTGCCTAACTTTTGATCATTCCATCTTCGAAGCTCTTTGGGCAAAAGTAGGGGCACAATGATGCATGTTCGATCGCTCTACTATGAAGACTTAAATCGTTTGCCCAATTTTGGATCAAACTTTCGTATGGGCTCATTTGGCAACGGTGAGAACATTATAAGGCCACTAATTAGACATCGATCTTTAAGCTTCTTGGCCTTCAAGATTATGATCTTAGCATACCCTTTTGGAAGGACAAACTCCAGGATATAAGGAAATAGTTCATTCGCACCCTTATTCAATATTTTCTAGGGTGGATTGATTGTCATCAACTCCATCGAGCTTAATGTTGATAAATGGTTAGAATTAGGTCTTTTTCGTAATTTTGGAGTTGTCTCCATTTTGGTATCCTCACCCAAAATGGACTAAAGTCTTCATAAGGGATTTGGTTGGGTTCTTCTTCCGACTCTAGTACCATTTCTTTCTTTTTGGCATCATCTCTCATGATTGGTTTGGCTGGTTGGAAAATCACTGAGAACTCATCAACATTGAGCTCATTTTAAATAGTGGGCACACCCATGGTGTTTGAGAAGTTAGCCTCTACACCCACTTCTTATATCCATACGATATACTCGTTACATACCCCCACGTATTGATGCATGAGATATACATTATCCCTCATTGATTCTACCCAATCCAAGATAAGTTAAAGCATTGTTTCAACGCTACTCTTTTCGGTGCTTCGTTCTTCCTTTTCTTGACCATAATACCTATTAAAATCATAAGAAGAACTAGCAATTGGTTCCGTATAATGGGGGTAGGGTCATTTGAATAATCACTCTAATGTCCATATCAACCACCACATAGAGAACAACCATACGCGCTATAAGATTGAGATAGTGGACATATCTCTCTCCGGAGAGCATATCTATAATTTTTTCGAAAGTGAGGTCCACCATAATATGGACATGGATCATCAAGATAAGATCTCTAACCACCAAACTCACATTCATTCCAAGATTTCATAGTGACAAGAAAACAAAAAGAATAGTAAAAATCTACCTAACATAAGAAATAAAGGAAAATCACACAAATATTTACAAGTTTGAATCCAAGTAAGTAGTCTAAAATTCCAAACTAACTCAGTATGCCAAATTATTCCCCAACAATGACGTCATTTTTATAACGCTTAATATACATGTTAATTTAAGTGCAAGTCAATCGTTATCAATATATTTACCTAACTAAGAGTCGGGGTTGAATCCACGGGGAACAATGTGAGTGATGATTGAGTAAATTCTAAATAAAAGTTGCTTACTAAGTTCAAATTTATGGTACAAGATGGTTTAGGGGTTTTTAATACTTTCGAATGTGAAGGTAATTCTTGGGCTTCTAAGGGACTACTGTGAGACTAATAATAATTAGAGTGTAATCGATTAAAATGGATCTTGGGACTATGCTTTCCTAGGGGAATGTTATGCAAGGAAACATGATAATTCGATGTAAATTCTAATCTTTGGTGATGTGGTAGTCTAGGTCTAAAGTCTTTGCAGCTAGTTTTTGAACAAAACCTCAAAGATGTCACTCATTGACTCTTTCAAGTACAGAATGAGTTTGTCAATTATAGCCACCCAATACCTCAATTAGGCACCCCTATTTCTAGGATGGTACCCAAGGGATAATCAACCTCATATTCACCCTTATGTCTAAGATGGTGAAAATTGGCAAACTAAGCTCAATAATTATCTACTATTGCCTTGGTTCCCACATCCCTTTTTCAAGGATGATGAGGGTTCCTAAAGTTCACCCAAACCCCTCTTTCAATGGTGGTTTGAGCTTTCAAAAGCTTAGGATTTTAATTCATCAAACCCATTTGGGTATTTGGGGCTTTCACCCATAAATCCCAATCAATTTACTCAAGAAATGGTAGAACTTAAAACCAACAAACTAGCATATGCACATATGAATCACAATCCATACATAATTGCAACCTATTCTAACATAATCCCAAGAGGAAAAACTAGCTACTCATAATGATAATAAACCAAAATCTCCATTAAATTGATTCATAAAAAATAAAGAGAATGCAAAACACACTTTAAGTTTCAATGGACCCTCAATAAGATTTGTCAATTCTCCACTTAGAAGTTACTCTAATATTTTTTTTAGCTCAAGATTAGTACAAATTTAGCTCCAAGCTCCAAGAAATTAAAAGAACCCTAAACTAAGGATAGGAGGTAGGGTTGTAGAATAATGATAAAATGAAGGTTTTGAGCCCTTTTTGTGAGAATTGGGATTGGCAGTATGGAATGACAATTTTGCCCCTATATAGAAATCCTACTTACCACGATTGCACTAGCTTAGCCATTATCATAGCTCTGGAATCACTGTATTCTTCATGCTATCATGGTAGATCACGGTGTCCACCCCGCAATCATGATATCTGAAGCCCAGTCTGCACGATTTTCCAGCTTTTGCACCTATCTTTTCTTTTCAGCTCATTTTGCTTCTTTTAGTCTCAGTAATTTTTGTACCTGCAAAACATGGGAATTATTGCATTTAAATCATAAAATAGTCTCATTCATACCTTTAGAGTGTAGTAGTATTCTCTAATTCGGATGTCGATGAGTGGTAAATTCACCACTCATCAAGAAGCAGATGAGTTTTGATGCAGCATGGAAAGATGATTACCTATGCTTCTAGGCAGTTGAAGGTGAACCAGGGGAATTATCCTACTCATGATTTGGAACTTTTAGTGGTGGTTTTTTCTTTGAAAATTTGGAGACATTATTTGTATGAACTGCATATGGACATATTTTCTGATCATAAAAGTCTACAGTATGTGTTCACTCAGAAGGAGCTAAATCTCAGGCAAAGAAGATGGTTAAAGCTTTTCAAGGACTATGATATAAGTTTTCATTACCACCCAGGTAAAGCTAACGTGGTTGATGATGCTCTTAGCAGGTTGTTAGTGGTAATTTTAACTCATGTGGATAAGGAGAAAAGGGAATTGGTAAGGGATATTCATCGCTTGGATAATCTTGGAGTTCATCTCTTGGACTCCAATGATAGAGATGTAATGGTACAGGAAGTGGTTTGGTCGTCTCTTGGTACAGAGATAAAGGAAAAGAAAATGCTAGATCCTATCTTGATGAAAATCAAGAGTGATGTTGGTGGGCAAAAGGTAATGGTATTTGAGATTAGTAATGATGGTACTTTGTGGTATCAAGGGAGGTTATGTGTTCCTGACGTCGATGATTTGAGACAAGGATATTATTTGAGGTGTATGAATCACGCTATGTTGTTCATCATGGTTCGACAAAAATGTATCATAATCTTAAGGAGATGTATTGGTGGAATGGTATGAAGAGGGATGTGGCTTATTTTGTCGCCAAGTATTTAGTGTGTCAACAAGTGAAAGTTGAGCACATGGGGCCTGGAGGGTTGTATCAAAAAACTAAGTTGCCTGGATGGAAATGGGATGCAATCAATATGAATTTAGTTACCGGTCTTCCTCGATCTCGGAACCAATTTGATTCGATTTAGGTCATCATGGATAGGATGAAAAAGTCTGCTCACTTCTTGCCAGTGAGGACTAACTTTTTGGCTGAGTACTATGTGCGGTTGTATCCTTATAATATTGTAAAGCTGAGTGAGGTACCTATTTTGATTATATCTGGTCGTGGGATGCAGTTTTTATATCACTTTTAGCGGTCATTTCAAAAAGGGTTAGGTACTAAGGTTAGTCCGAGTACTGCTTTTCATCCGCAGATAAATGGGCAAGCAGAGAGGACTATTCAGACATTAAAGGACATGCTTCGTGCATGTGTTATTTATAACGGTGGCAATTGGGTTGAGTATCTACCTTTGGTAGAGTTTGCTTACACTAATAGCTATCATTCTAGCATTAGGATGGCTCCTTTTGAGGCATTGTATGGTAAGAGGTGTAGATCTCCTATTGGGTGGTTTGAGCTTGGTGAGGCAGATATGTTTGGTTCAGATTTGGGGAAAAAAATTTTAGAAGGTCTCAAGAATTCCGTATTAAACAATGTCATATGTTATAAAAAAAAGTTTGAGATTTTGTATGTTAGAGATCGGGGCAGAATTTTTAAAGGAGATCCTCAAAAAATTCCAACACAAATATATTTCAAGTTCAGAAAAGTTTGCAAATCAATGATCAACAAGGCATATCAAGAGAGTAAGGAAACACTAACACAATCAGTCTCTCAAAGCTAAGAATTTTTCTTCGGATGCAGGAATAGTGAATTCACAAAGTTGACAATGTTAAGAATGACAAAGGGCATTATCAAACCCACTGTAGCCTTTCCACAATAAATTGGATAACTTATCTCCCCCTATATTCCTCTTTATTTATGTTTCTATTACTTTGTTATGACCTCTAACACTTTCTCTAATTTTATAGGGAAATGATCAGGTAGAACGATGAAGATATAGAGAAAAAAATTATTGTATTATTAATGAGCATTTAGGATGAAGTTCAATGAATCAACTTCTATATTTTCTTATTATATTTGGATCGTCCACCCTTTCAAAAGGACACATCTTATTTTGTTCAACCATCCTTTCTAAAAGACATATCTTATTATATTTGGTCCATCACCCCGTTCAAAGTGATATATTATATTCGAGAACGGTCATATACCTTTAAATGAGAATCATTGGGTCGTCACCCTGTTCAAAGTATTATGTTACATTCAAGATAGTTTGCCCATATTTCAATGATACATATTGAGTCGTCACCTCATTCAAAGTGACACGTTGCATTCTAGATAGGTTGTCTGCCTTTCAATAAGACATGTTGAGCCGTTACCCCATTCAAAGTGACACGTTGCATTTAAGATAGGTTGTCTGCCTTTCAACGAGACACGTTGAGTCGTCACCCCATTCAGTGTGACACATTGCATTCAAGATAGGTTGTCTTCCTTCTTGTGAATTGTTTAAATCACCAATAAATATTCTTTCTAAGACCGCAATATTCTTAGATTCTACAATAATTTTAGATTCAATGTCCAATACTGTATATGGTTCTGAGTTCTCAGCATATCCTATAAATATGCTTTTAATTCTTTTAGGACCTAATTTTGTTCTCTTAGGATCTGGAACTCTGTAATAGGCTAAGAGGCCCCATACCTTTAAGAAATTTAAATTAGGATTTCTTTCTCTCCATAATGTATAAGAAGAGACTTTAAATTTCTTTGAAGGTATTATATTATGCACAAAATAAATTGTTAGTAAGGCTTTTCCCCACAAGTTTGTTGTTAACTTAGCATGTAAAAGCATGGCATTAACCATTTCTATCAATATTTTATTTTTTCTTTCAGCAATACCATTTTTTTGTGGAATATATGATGCAGTAACTTGTTGAATCAAAATTATTTTCTTCACAAAAATTTTGAAATTCATTTGAAAGATATTCACCTCCTCTATTGCTCCATAGGATTTTAATTTTCTTTTTAATTGAGCTTCCACCAATGTTATGTAACTCTCAAAAACATATTTAATGTCTGATCTTTATTTTCATTAAATAAACATGTTTATGTCTAGAATGATCATCTATATAGTAATAAAATATTTATTTTCATCTCTAGTTAAATGATCATTCAGTTCACATATATCGCAATGCACTAAATCAAGTAAATTACTGATTCGTTCTACCAACTGAAAAGATTTTTTGGTCATGTTTGCTTGTATGTATATTTCGCAGTTTTTATTATCTCCTTTTATACAAGATATTAAATTATTATTTGACATAAACTTTACATATACAAAATTGTGAAAGTCTAGCATGCCACAAATTAAAAGATGACTCAATCATACAAATAAAAGCTTCAGTTTTGTTAATAGTTAATTTGAACATGCCCTCACAATAATAGTCGTGTCCTACAAATACACCATTCTTGAAGGAAATAATTTTTCCTCTTCTATAACAAGTTTGAACCTTTGTTACATAATAAATTGGCAAAAATTAAATTCTTCCTAACTTCAGAAATATGCTGAATATTTGTTAAAATTAACTTTTTTCTGAAGTAAATTGCATTTCAACTCTTCCTTTTTTTAGGGACCTTGGCAGTTAAAATTTTTTCATCATTTATTGCACTTGAATGGTAGCACTAGAATTATACCACCAATCTGTAGATTTTAGAGTAGCTGCCATATTGCATTCGGTAATCATACTCAAATTCAAATTAAAAAATGACAAAATAATAGTAATAATATCTGAAGAAAAACCTTCTTATTGTTCAACATTATGTACTTTTTTCTTTCTAATGTTTCCTTCATTCTTCTGTTTCTTGAAGAATCTGAAGTCTCTCATAAAGTGACCCTTCTTTCCATAATAATAGCATGGCATGTCCTTTTTCTTGTTAGAAAAGTTCTTATTTGAAGCCTCAAACTTTTTTTTTCAGCCTTGTTATTAACTTTTTTCAAATTATTTGTTCTATTAGACTCAACATTATTCACCTTTGCACCAATTTTTAAAGCATATTTACTTTCATGTTTTCGTGTTTCTTCCTCAATTCAAATATGCTTAGTCAACTGATCCACATTAAAATCGTTAGAAGAATGTAACAATTTTCTCTCATAGTCATTTCAAATGGCTGGAAATTTTGCAAGTATAGCAATCACTTGAAGAGATTCAGAAACATCCACTTAAGATATTTGAGTCTAGAAATCAAGACAAGTAATTTATCTACTTCTTTCATTACAATTTTTTATTAGTCATTTGAAATTCAAAAAATTTCATTCCAAAAAATCTGTTTGTTCCTTATTCATAGCAGTATACTTATGCTCCAAAGCTTTTCATATGTCTTGTTGTGATTTAATAGGATGAAATAAGTCATACAAGCGTTCATATAAAGAGTTATAAAATAAAATCTCTACAACGCACCTCATTTTCTTCATGTTTTTTGGTGTGTTGCCTTGATATCCTCAGTCATTTTCAGTTGGTTCCAGAATTGCAACAACATCAGTCATGATTAAATATGCCACACCCAGTTAAGTGAGAGAGAATAATAACTTGTCTTTTAGCGGGTGAAGTTTGTACCTTCAAAGCGATCCAACTTGAAACCTTCAAACATCTTGTTAAGAACACTATCAACTCTAGTGCCCTCCATTATTGTGAACATTATATTCTTTAAGATTGTTAATAAAAGTTTGCAAGGATTTAATAAAACTGACTTTGATAGTATATTCACTATCCTTAAAGAATTTAAGCCTCCCACTTTAATTATTGTCGAAATTTGGCAGAATTCTTCTAGGATTTACAAAGCAACTAAAATTTGAATATGAATAATTAATTTGAATTTTTTTCACCAAAAACAGAATGTTATGATTTGTAGTAAAAGAGAAGGAGAGAAAGAGATTAAAAACTAAATTTATTTTAGGATAAATAGGTATTTATAATTCCTAAGTGACTGTTCAAACCATCAAACACACCCTTTAAGAACATGCACCTTTTCAATCACACCCTTTGATATGAAAAGGTACCTTTTTAGTCACAATCTTTCATAGAAACAAGTACCTTTTCATTAACAACCTTTCATAGGAATAGGCATCTTTTCGTTTATATAATTTAAAAAACTCACTACGAGAAGAACAACACAAGATAATAAATAACATTGAAAATCTAGAATTAGATATACATTATAGCACAGATAGGATAAATTATTATACAGGAATTTGTAACTCTGCAATTACTACAGGATAAAAAAAATTAATGAATATATCTTACGTCAGTCACTTTTATTTATTAAATAACTAGTGAGGAAGAGTCTATATTGTGCACAGACCCAATATTTATTCATCAATTATTTATTTTAAGTAGTGTTGGTTAAATACTTTTAATTACTTTTGAAATCTAAATTAAGTAGTATATATATTTTTGTAGTAGTAAAGTATTTCATTAACTGTAAAATGATACTCCCTCCATTTCTTTTTATATACTTCCTTCATTTTTAATGAGTCAATTTGACTAAGTTTTAAAGCAAAATTAGAGTAGATTAATTTAATTTTTAAAAATTAAAATTTAGATTTTCAAAACTACATGAAAAATACTATAAATTATAATTTTTTATTTTTTTTTTGATAAAGAAATACATCTTAGAATATTGATCAAATTTCTTATCACTTGACTCTAAAAAGAGGAGGAATATAAAAAGAAATGGGAGGAATACTTAATAAATATTATTAATATTGTTTAAATGGTGTTAATTAAATAATTTTTAATTATTAATTTAAAATAAGTTAGGTGGATGGTAGTAAATCATCTCACCCTTCTTTCTCAAAAACCTAATTTGAGTGGTGCTACTGGATAGCTGGTTAGAGTTATAAGTATATTAGTAAATGCATGAATTAATTATGTGGAATCTATGTATTATCTTCTGCAAAATCGTTTAGTTATCCATCTATTACTTCTACATAAATAACTTAATTACCTCATAAACAACAATGAAATTTTAGTATTATTTATGCACGATTCAATATCGCATAATTTACCATTAAACCAATTACGAAATGATCCTAACTAATAGATGGTAATTGATTCGAAGAAAGTAATTGATATAAAAATTAGATTTACATATGTCTGTATTTCTCAAGTGGCAATATTTTCTTTAAAATTTGTGTAACTCTTCAAAAACAATATTATGTTGGTCAATCCTTCATTAACTTTGTATATTTTACGTTTGATTATAAAATGTTATAATGTGACAAAGTTATCATACTTACTCCATTTTGTTTTAGTTGGTTCTCTTGCTAAAAATAAGTTTTTAAATTTAATTGTATTCTTTATGAAATTAAGAAAATTTTATTATATTCTTTCAATATTATCTCTATCATTAAATGACTACATAAGTATATATACTTAAATTTATATTTTCAAAACATTGTCACACCCCTTTTTTTTACTCGAAAAAGATTATTTATTGTAAGTTTGAAAATAGTTTTTATTATTAAAGTGACTAAAAAAAATTTATTAAAATATTTTTACAATTAAACTTCGAATCGCCACTTGGCATAAATCTGGTGTGCCAAGTCGTAATAAGTATTTATTTCCTAGTAAAGTTTCCGCGCCTAATCCGCACCCCCTACAATTGGTATCAGAGCCATGTTATTTAAAAAATACGAAAGTTGTATATATATGGATTTATTTGATTAATTTATTAATTATGATTTATTTGATAAAACTAGATTTAGACATTTCCCAAAATATTATTTAAATGAATAACATACAAAAATATAAAAAATTAAAGCAAATAATATCTGAAAAACATTAAGAATTAAAAATAAGGATAGAAAGACTACAATATAACATAATTGTCGGAGTTAGTAAAAACTCTATAAATGCACAAAAAGAAGAGGTATCAAATTTAGAATCAATAATAGATAGTCTAGAATATACATACCAACATGATCTATTAACAATTAAATAAAAAATGAACAAAGAAGAATTTATAATAGACGAAAAAATATATGAAAATCACGAAGGATTAAAAATAAAAATAGTTTTTTCTAATTTAGGTAGAAGGTATAAGAAAATAGGTGAACATTTATATTTAATGTTAGAAAAAGAAGAAATAAAATAAGAAGATAAATTGACAACTATGGTGAGAATAGAAAAAGAAAACGAAGAAATAGATAGAAAAAAGGAAATAGAAAAAATAAAACAACAAACTACAGAAGAAATACGAAAAATAGAAGAAACTAAAAATAGTAGGATTGACGAATTAGAAAAAGAACTACAAATGCTAAAAGATCTGTATGAAAAAAGACAGAAAGAAAAAGAAGAAAAAGATAAAGAACAAAAATTATTAAATGAGATAAATCAATTAAAAGAAAAATTAGAAATAGACAATAAAGAAATAGAAACCAAGGAATTAGAAATTAATACAATAGATGTTGAAGAAACAGATAATTATGATTCGGAAGATAGTGAAACATATATAGAAATCTTAACAAATACAAAAAATTTAGGAATCAATGGAAAACAAGAAGTAATTAATGAAGAAAACTTAGAAAATATAAACACGGAAATAAACATTCTTGATAAAAAAGAAGATGAAAATATAATACCTAGAACATCATAAATAAGAAAACCTACATATTATAAGAATAAGTTTAAAAGATATAATCTTAAAGAATGAATATGACAAATGGATACCAAAACAAATAGTTAGTAAAAATTATAACTTTTTAGACTTAGATTGTGTAATAGATACAGAAAAAATAATACAATTATGGATAGGATATATGACAAAACAATTATTAGATAATAATATAAATGTAATAGATGCACCAGAATATATAGAAAGAACACTAATAGGAACAGTGAAATTATGGTTTTTAAATCTAACTGAAAATAGTAAAAGAGTATTAAGAACTGACAAATCCACAAAAGGAACATCATCAACAACCACAACTAAACTAACACCTATAGAATTATTAAAAAAATATGAAATAGCTATAAAAGACGAATTTAGTAGCATGACAACAACAGAAGAAGAACAAAATGAAGAGAAAGATACAAATAGGAATTTAATGTTAAAATTAGCAATATGTAATATGTGCTACATAAATGAATATACTTGCGCATTTAAAGAATATTATTATAAATGAGCATATAATACAGAAGAAAGTAAAGAAATAAGAAAATTATATTTTAGTAAATTACCTGAACCATTTAGTTCAAAAATAATAAAAAATTGGGATGAAGCAAAAATAGTAGATGCTCTAGGAGCAAGAATAAAATTTTTACAACAATGGTATAGAAACCTATGTGAAAAAATATAGAGAGGAAATAAAAATGGAAAAAACATTAATAAGAAATTTAGCATGTTGCAAAGATACAATAGCACCTCAATTTGGATGCGAAGAAGATATTATAAGAAAAGAAAAAGGCATAAGAAATATAAGAAATACAAAAAATCAAAATATAAGTATAAGAAACCAAGAAAAAGATATTATGTAAAAAATTATAAACATAAAAGACCATATAGGAAAAAGAAATCTATAAAAGAATGTACTTGTTATAATTGCGGAAAATTAGGACATTTAGCTAGAGATTGTAAATTACCTAAAAATCCAAAAAATAAAAAAATATCAAAAATAAAAATAGAAAATACAGAATATATGCAGATAGATTATATAGATTACGAATTAAAAAGTGAAGACAGCATATATGAAATTTCAGAGAATGAAACAGATAATGAAATAGAAGATAATGAAATAGATAGTGAATTAGACGAATTAAATGACTGAAGAAGATATACAAATAAACCAAATGACTGAAGAAGATATAAAAATAATAACAAAAGAAGACTATTCAAATGACAAAGGAACAGATCAAAAAATAATATTTTATAATAATATATTTGATGAAATAAAAGGAAAAGAGTTAAACTTAAGTGTAGAAAAAATATTTAAAATACCAAAAATAAAAAATATATTTACTAGGAAAAAGAAAGAATATTAGGTAGTAAGTCAAAAGGAACATGTAATAAACTGCAGATATGCAAAAGGTAAAGCTAGTATACCACTAGTAACAAAAAGGTTAATTAATAAAGAAATAAACGATATAAAAAGTAGAGGAGACCCAATAAAATACGTACACCTTAAAGGTATAAAGATATTAATAAAAACATGTTTTAGAGTAGGAATATATACACCAATAGAATTATATTTAGCAGATGATAGGATTATAAGACCTATAGAAAAAAGCATAATAACTGCAATTAAAGGAAATTTAATATACCAAAAATTTAATTTATAATAAGTGCAAATTATTCAGTAGCAATAACAGATAAAAATATAGATAAATTATTAGTATTATATTGGAAAATATCAGGAATAGAACTAACCCCAGGAAGTAAAATATTTACAGCAAGATGTAAAAATATATATGTATTAACAACAAAACATAAAATAACGGAAAAAATAAAATTAATAAAATACAAATAGAAAGTCCTTTTGAACAATTCGTAAAAATAATTGATAATAATGATTATAGTTACAGAAATATAGACATAGAAGAAAATTTAGAAATAATAAATGATAGAATAAGTACAACAAAAAGAATAGCTTATGAAAAACCAGAATCATCAAATTCATCAAAAAGAACAAGTTATGAAACAAGTTCAATAGTTAATTTAAATCAATATTACATAACAGAAACAATAAATGAAAAGGAATATTTAATACTCTTAAATACAGGACAAGAAGAAAATTATATAGCAAAATATCTAGTAAAAAATGAGAAAATAAAATCTAATAATAATATATGTCCAAATCTACCAAGAAGCTTGATAAACACTAAAAATATAGCAGAAATAATAATAATAATAATAATAATAATAATAATAATAATAATAATAATAATAATAATAATAATAATAATAATAATAATAATAATAAGAGTTAGAAAAATGAAAATAGAATTTGAAATAAAGGAAGAAATGCAAAAAGCAGACATAATATTAGGAATTAAATGGCTAGAACAAGTAAAACCATACAATATAGAATATACACAATTATCTATAACATATAATAAGGAAAGATTATTCCTAAGAAGAGCTGTAACATGATATGAAAATATATGTATTAATGAAGATAGTAGTAGAAGGATATTATAATAGATATTATACGCCTATGATAGATACCGGAGCAGAAGCTAATTTATGTAGATATAATTGTTTACCAGAAAGTAAATGAGATAAATTAAAAACACCAATAATAGTTAAAGGATTTAATAACGAAAGAAGTTTAATTACTTATAAAGCTAAGAATGTAAAAACACAAGTATGGGATAAAATATTGACAATAGAAGAAATCTATAATTATGAGCTAACATCAAAAGATATACTTTTAGGAATGTCGTTTTTAGATAAATTATACCCACATATAATAACTAGAACAAATTGGTGGTTTACAACACCATGTAAACAGAAAGTAAGAGCAAAAAGAGTTATTAATAAAATAAGAAAGAAAACTGATTGGATAAAAGGAAGTGAAAAAATTACACAAAAATTAGAAAATATAAAAAATACTGAAGATACAATAGAACTGGTCGTATTTTCAATAAATAAAAAGGAAATAACTATATTTTCAATAAATAAGATAGAAATAATTAAGAAAAAATTAGAACAATTACATAGTGAAGATCCATTAAAAGGATGGGAAAAAACATAAAACCACTATAAAAATTGAATTAATAGATAAAAATAGCATAATAACCGAGAAACCATTAACATATAATTTTGATGATTTTAAAGAATTTAAAATGCATATAGAAGAATTATTAGAAAAACAATATATACAAAAAAGTAATAGTAAACATAATAGCCCAGCATTTATAGTAAATAAACATAGTGAACAAAAAAGAGGAAAAAGTAGGATGGTTATTGATTATAGAAATTTAAATGCAAAAACAATGACTTATAATTACCCAATACCAAACAAGATATTAAAAATAAGGTAAATCAAGGATATAATTATTTTAGTAAATTTGATTGTAAATCAGGATTTTATCATTTAAAGTTAGAAGAAGAATCTAAGGAATTAATCGCATTTACGGTACCACAGGGATTTTATGAATGGAATGTACTACCATTTGGATATAAAAATTCACCAGGTAGATATCAATATTTTATGGATAGTTATGTTAAACAACTACCTAATTGTATAGTATACATAGATGATATACTATTATATACAAAAACTGAAGAAGAACATTTAAAATTATTAGAACAGTTTACAGATATAATAGAAAAATTAGGAATAAGTTTAAGTGAGAAGAAAGCAAAAATTATGAAAAATCAGATAGAATTTTTAGGAATACAAATAGATAAAAGTGGAGTCAAAATGCAACAATATATAGTCCAAAAAATAATAAATTCAGAAGAAAAATTAGATACAAAAAAGAAATTACAATCATTTTTAGGATTAGTAAACCAAGTAAGAGAATATATTCCAAAACTAGCAGAAAACTTAAACCATTACAGAAAAAATTAAAAACGGATGTAGAATATAGATATAATGAAGAAGATAAAAAAAACAGGTAAAGAAAATAAAATTACTTTGTAGAGAGTTACCAAAATTATAATTTTCAGAAGAAAATACAAAATTTACTTATATAGTAGAAGCTGATGCAAGTGAATATAGTTATGGAGGAGTACTCAAATATAGGTATGAAGAAGAAAAATTAGAACATCATTGTAGATATTATTCAGGAACGTTTAACGAAACAGAAATAAAATGAGAAATAAATAGAAAAGAATTATGTTCTTTATATAAATGTTTAATAGCATTTGAACCATATATCGTGTATAACAAGTTTATTGTTAGAACAGATAATACACAGGTACGATGGTGGCTAACAAGAAAAATACAAAATTCGGTTATGACAAAGGAAATTCGGAGACTAGTATTAAATATACTGAATTTTACAGTTACAATTGAAGTAATCAATACTAACAAAAATATCATTGCAGATTACTTATCAAGACAAAGCTACTCAAATCGATTTACCAATGGAAGAGGTTGATGCCAAAGATACCCAGACTGATTTATTGCTCCAAATGTTTAAACAAATGGAGTTATTACAAGAACGAGTTATTACACTAACTACTGAAGTTACAAATGTAAAAGTGCAAGTCGAGCACTTAAAAAACAAGATACTGTGCAGGAAGAGCACATTAAAAAACTAGACCTAGAAGGTGACGATGAGAAACACCTTGAAACTCAAATTACTAACGAAACTTCAATTACAGCTGCAGGCACATCTAAAGGGAAAAATATAATCACTAAAAATAGACCTGAAATACCAAAGAAAAAGAATTATAACCTCAGCCAAATATTTTCAAAACCATATACACCAAATAAATAAAATTTAGAAACATTTGCACCTCCCCAGATACATACCTATTCTGAATCACTTAACCAAGAAAAACAGTCATATAATTATTCTTCTCGTAAATACATTGACAACATACACACCTTACAAACCTTATTAAATACCAAAACTATTCAAAGTGAAGAGCTAGCCGCACAAAAAAAAGGATATATTACCCAGAAATGCCAAAACTACAATAAACTTATTGCCTTACCAAGTACAAGCCCAAAATTTATTAAATCATGTTACTATTATGGATTATTATCTACGGTTTACACAACCGATGGAGAAGAGTTAGCAGGAATCCCAAAAATTCACAAAGAATTTATGACTTATAAAGAGAATTACCAAGGACAATTATTCTATGTTCGATTTTATTCCGCACCAACAGAAATATTATTTGACGAAATTAAACAGACTATTAATGTGGTCAAAATGGGTATGAACAGAGATTATATTATTCTGAAAGAAATATGTGAACAGACCGACATACCAAAAACGCATATACCAGCATTTTACCGCAATAAAAGAGTTATTGAAATAAGCAATATATTATCAGAGTTACTTAATAATTATTTAAATAAAAAGTCAGTTTGGATATATAATTCAAGGAACCAAGCATTGATTTATTTAACTTGCAAAGAAGTTAGAGACCATGACATGGAAGAACTTAGAAATGGGGATTAACACTCCTCAGACCAGAAGAACAACCATTAACAAGATCTATCAATAAGAGAATTATTTCAGAAGAAGCTATGGATCAATTTTGTGAAAAAGTTGACCAAAAATATAAAGACCACATATGCAGCAGATGTAGTAGCAAGCACAACTTTATTCCAGATGTGATAGTACACTGATAAGAAGATAGAAAAAATAGCAGGTACAACAAAAAGGAGATAACCACGGAGCGAAATAATGGAGAAGATAAGCTATTAAATTGTGAAAGTAACATGTAGATAACTTTCACAATTTGCTTTACGTAAATTGTAAAAATTTGTATAGAAAAAATCTTAGGCATTTAAAGTTTTTTTTTTATGTCATTTATTGCTTTATGTCAAAGTTTTCTTTTAAAAGATGAAGACTTTTTTGTAAACATTAATTAGTCTAGCTTAAACTAGTATAGGCTTTGATTTTTCAAAGTCATTTTAGAAAACGTGTAAAGAAATCATCTATAAATTTCAGTTATAAATAGAAGGACCGAAGGCAGTGCAGGGGCAAGCCTTCATGCGTTGAAGCAAAAACTCTCTCTCTTGTTTACAACAAATATTTTGCTTATTTATTTAAAAAGCAGGTATATTTCAATGGAAAAATCTATGGAGGAACAAAACTTAGGATTATCAAACTTACCAGAACAGGTATATTTATTCACTATTATGAATAGCTAAATTCATAATTCCTAACAATCATGATATAATAAGATAAGTTCATGTTAGTTACTTTATAGTAGAATTATTTGAAGAATAGCATGTTAAGAAGTTTATTAGCAAAGTGAAAACGGAGAAAATCCCTAAGAATTATGTCATCCTAAAGGTGAAACCAATAAGGCAAGAAGCCGTGGTGGGGAGTAGCCAGAGTTGAGGCGCTGTTTAAGAGAAAAGTATCTGGATTACGATGCTAATAGTGACCGACGAACATGTTATTTAAGAATGATCTAGGATATAGTGATCTAATATGATCATATTTTGTTATGTGTATGATTGAAGGAAATATTTTGAAAATAGCAATTTTATGAAAAATGAATAATTATTTATCTGACGAAATGGTAGATAAATTTAAAATACTTATTTTGTATGCACTTAAGGATATAAAAGTAGTAGATATAAGAAAAGTCATATTAGAAAAAGTATTTGGTAAATATTATATGACTAGAATAAATTACATACCATGCCTACCTAACTACTCTTACAAATACTTACCATGATAAATTATATATATCTAGAATTTTGGGAAAAAGATATAAGAAACATACAGTTAATAGAAAAACAGATGAAAGTAAATTTAGACAATTACATGGAAACTAAAGATATAAAATATATAGAATTTCTTAATGAAAATATGCAAGAACTACTTAGACTAAAACAAACAACTGAAAAATATTATGAAAAAGCATTTAATCAAGCTTAAATGACAGATGATATTAAAATACTTGTTTTATATATACTTAGAGATATAGAAATCATAGACATAAAGAAAATAATATGGGAAAAATTATAAGATTATGAAGAGGAAGAATTATTAAACAGTGTAGAAAACTTACTCATATATTATGAACACCAATACTATTTAGATTCAGATGGATATTATACAGACTAAAAATGTCAGAATATATTAAGAAAATTAGAGAAAACCAAGAAGACCTACATAAAGAAATTGATTATAGAAAACAAATTAGAGAAATAATGGAAAATCTAATAGAAAAATTAAAATGGATAGACGAAACCTTGAAAAATTTAGAAAAAAACAAAGATAAAAGTTTAGATAGTTTAAAAAATTCATTAAGAAGAGAACAAAAAAAATAGTTAGTAGTATTAATAACCTCAAACAAGATATTAAATATAGTACAAGTAGAATAAATTATTATACATTTACTTTAGAAGAATAAAATGATAAACTACGAATACCTAAAATACTGGGAACAAGAAATGGAAGAAATAAGATTAACAGAAAACCTTACAAAAACAAATTTAATTGAATATTTTAAAACAAAAGATATAGAATATTTAGAATATCTTAAAAATAATATAGAAGACTTACAAAAACTAAGAGAAAAAGATAAAAAAATATTACAGCAAAGCATTTAATCAACTACCATTTAATCACCCCCAAAATATGAATATCAGTAAAATTGAATATATTAATAAAATATATGAAAATAAAAAATACAAGAACGAAGAAAACCAGTTAATGAATACTACTACAAAGCATTCAACAATTACATAAATTAATGGATACATCTTACGAAAAGAAT
Organism: Capsicum annuum; assembly: GCF_002878395.1. Classification (NCBI taxonomy): domain Eukaryota; kingdom Viridiplantae; phylum Streptophyta; class Magnoliopsida; order Solanales; family Solanaceae; genus Capsicum; species Capsicum annuum. The sequence continues at coordinate 92,585,975 of NC_061122.1, forward strand.
AAATCATTAAAAGAAATCAAAACCCAACTATATAGTTTATACCAAGAATATAAAAGATTACATAGTACTAACGAGGATCCTAGAACACTAGATAATTTAATTACGATAATATCTAATTTAGAATATGAATTAATAAAACATCTTAAGACAAGAAGATAAAAATGAAAAATATTTCAATCGATAATATTCACAAAATACATTATATAAAAATAAATACTTATTACCTAATAACTATTTATTTCCTAGTAAAGTTACCGCGCCTAATCCGCACCCCCTAATAAGTATCTATTTCCTAGTAAAGTTACCGTGCCTAATCCGCACCGCCCTACAAGTCAAGTTATATCGGCTAGTATGACACTATGAGATGATGGACTCACAAAAGGCACACATACACAAACAAACAAACAAACAAACAAACAAACAAAACTTCGAAGAATAATGTCTAGTCCAATTCATACAGTCCCAAAAATGAAAAAGTATTGAAATCAAAACTTAAACTAGTCTAACCATCACAAAATATGCTCTACCCGATGCCTCAGGCCTCGATCACGAACATACTCCAAATAAATGATACTTTAGGGCATTCCTCGGTGAATAAGTATAATTTATCTCGGAGCATTCCCCGATAAATAAATACATTTCCAATTTTGTGTGACAAAATAAAACAATCGCAAACACAATAATTCAATCACTCAGCAGTCATTAATTTTTATAATTTACCTACCCAACCTATCATTAGCCTATCAATGATACTACCGAGTTTAATAAAACTAACACTTGTTCTGAATTAATCAGCTACCAAATGAGTCAGAGTGAATCAATCATATCCACTGTTGTCAATTTCCAACTCTTTTCCCAAACTAAATTTTAATCCAAGGTTCTAAAATAACAATTCATGATTATGGTTTCCAATAATCCAAAATCATAGTCAACTCAATATTCCTCATTCACATTATGCAGAAAATAAAAAGAGATTGAGAAAATAACAATTAATCACATGTGAATTAACTTATATTCATGGCATGAAACATTCAAAATTTAGAAAAATAACCAAGAAGAATGTCCGACCCGAACCAGGGCTTGGCCGTGATGGGTATCTCAAGTCCCACGTGGACCAGAGATCACCCCTTACACCTAACCAAACCAAATATAATATCTCCAACGTTGGATGAATTCCAAACATATAATAATATAAGTTCAAAGAATAAATGATAAGTTAATGACCAATAAGTAGTAACCGGCCAAAACATCCTACCAACATTCCCCAAGTCCACAGTAATCCAACAAAGCCTTCTAACAAAAGAACCAAAAAATCAATCTTAGTCGGGATAGGTCCCCGACTCTGACAGATGACAATGACAATGATAATGTTACTGATAGTGAAACTCTCAACTCTAGTCTATGATAAGATCTGATGAAATGTCTAAGTCTTCCTAAGTATGGAAGCTCACCATTCACCATAACAAACCGATGAACCAAGCCGATCTACCTAACTCTATGTAAAAAAATTAGAGGTATTTCCAGTACCTACATCGCGTGGGGATATAGCATTCGGAGACGGTTAGTGGGGTGAGCACTAGTATGTAACCCAGAGATAAGGATAACATAATGTCGTGATCAACAATTCAAAATCATTTAAAACTAATGCATATGATCAAATACACATACATACATATATATATATGTATATATATATATAAATATATATATATATATATATATTATATCACATGTCAGGATAGAAAAACAAAGCTTAATAAGCACTTTAAAACTTTAGCCTGGACTGTGTAGCTAAACAGTCATAACATAAGAAGGCACCTACGAGCTATATGAGCCCATCTCTCCCACAACTGGTAAGGCCCCAGTTCATGTGTTTCGCACGAACCAGAGGGTATACATATGCACTAGAGGAGACTCAAACCTCCCAGCATATCGAGGTGACACAAGCAACTAATCATATAATACGATGTGAGGTATTCAAACCTCCCAATCAAATGATAGTAATAAGGGGGACTCGAACCACCCGGTCATATAGACATCATGTCGGTAATCATAATTTCCAATACTGGTCCTTCAAGACCTCCACTTTTACGACTCAGCTACATAACCCTCATTAAATTTCAATTAAAATAATTAGCACATACATTATTATTTATTGAACCATGATATACATTTATGCATACATTGTTGGTATCGTCATACAAACTATACTTGCAAGGTAACATCAACATGCCAAACCAATTACCATCACTTGGGGGATTTCACAACCCCCTTTGGTTCAATTTCACACTAGCTTGGGGAATTATACAACCCTATAACGTTCAGTTCAAAATCATTATGCTTCATTAATCTTTTTACATTATGCAATAGTTCAAGAGTAGTTCAATGTGCATATTTTTCATATTCAAAACCAAGCCCACACTATGGAGTTGGGGTCATAACCCCTTCAAAAGTCACAAGTTTGGGAAATCACAATCCCTAGTGCATTCACCATTACCGTGTATCAATTTGATTGTTAAAACCACCATATAAACATAACTCATTTAGGGAAAAACATAATAAATCACATAAACAACCATTATTCAAAACCCTTAACTTATGTTTTAAAAACCAACCTCAAACCATATGAACAACACTTTAAAACTTATGCTTTTAGCAAATTAATAATTAGGGAAGAGTAACATGCCTGAAATACCAAGTTTCCCAGAAAGAATTCAACCCTTGAGCCTTTGGATGATTTACTTCTTGAAAAACCTAAGTATGGATGCTTGATAGAATTTAAGAGAGCTTTTGAAGTTTTTGAGTACGTTATGAATGAGAAACAACCCCTTCTAAGTGCTTTATGAACGTGGGGGTTTAATTGGGTGTGAAGGGATTTGTCCAAAATGCCCTCAATTTTAAACTAAAATTTAGTCGTCAGTGACTACGGGTCACTATACGACTCATATAGACTCATAACAACTCTTCACCATAAGCCGTAGCCAAGATAGACTCCAAGGCATTCACAATCTATTAACCCTATGAATCATATATGACAAGTAATGGGACCCTACGACTTATAGGGTCCAGTCGTAGTCAACCCAACAACAATTTAAGGTATACACTGGACACCCTATGATTTGCACCCAACGACTCGTAACAAGTCCTTACAACTCATAGTGAGCCACTTGTACTCAGAGCAGAACTAAGCCACATACTTACTGATTTGGTTACTATTTGGTCTAACGACTCATTAAGACTCCCTACGATGCATTAGGGGAGTCGTAGTCAGGACAGTGAGGATAAAATTTTAGAAATTTTTAAAGACCAAAAACTCGGTGCATTACATAGTCCCCCCTTAGAATTATTCATCCATGAATGACAGGACAAGGTATTTATTAGTACAATTTGGCTCCAAACACAACCACAATTACCTTTAACAAAGAAAGAAAACAAAGATATTAAGAAATATGCATACCTCAAGCAAGATTAACCAAAATGAAAAATAAGAATGGATACTTGGACTACATGTCCTCCTCGACATACCAAGTAGCTTCCTCAACCTTTTGGTTTCTCCAAAGAACCTTTACCGATGCCACATCCTTGGTTCACAATCGATAGACTTGCTAATCCAAAATCTCAATCGGGACTTTCTCATAAGATAAGAAATCCAAAATACCTACCTCCTTTAAAGAAAAAACCATCAAAGGATCACCCACGCACTTTATCAACATCAAAACATGAAACACCGGATGAATGAAGCTCAAACCATAAAGCTACTCCAATTCATATGCAACATTACCAACCCTTTTCAAAAATAAGTACGGATCAACATAACAGGGTCTGAGTTTTTGCTTCTTACCAAACCGCATCACTTCCTTCATGAGAGATACCTTCAAGAACACCCAATCACTAACACTGAACTCTAACTCTCTTTGCCTTACATCCGCATAGGACTTTTAGCGACTTTGGCTGGCCTTAAGTCTATTCTGAATCATCTTTACCTTCTCCATGGCTTGGTGAACCAAATCAGAACCAAATAACTTATTTCCAACAACCTCAAACCACCCAATAAGAGACCTACACCTCCTACCATATAAGGCCTCAAACGAGGCCATACTAATGCTAGAGTGATAACTGTATTTGCAGGCAAATTCTATGACAGGCAAGTGGTCAACCCAGCTACCTCTAAAATAAAAAAACACAAGCCCAAAGCATATATTCTAGGGCATGAATGGTCCTTTCCACTTGCCTATCCGTATACAGGTGGAAAGCAGTACTAAGGGTCACCTTAGTCCCCAAACCTTGCTCGAAGACCTTCAAAAGTGAGATGAGAACTGAGTACCCCGATCAGATAAGATAGAAACTGGAGTACCATGCAACTTCATGATATCCTCAATGAACAACTTGGCATAATTCTCTAAAGATAAATTAGTCCTCACTGGCAAAAAGTGAGCAGACTTAGTCATTCTATCCACGATGACCCAAATTGAATCAAATTGTGGCAAGACCGCGGAAGACAGATAACAAAATCCATATTAATTAATTCCTATTTCTATATTGGCAGGTCAATCTCTTGAGTCAACCCACCGAGCCTTAAGTGCTCCACCTTTATTTGCTGACACACGATACACTTGGCCACAAAATTGGCTACATCCTTCTTCATAATATTCCACAAACAGATCTCCTTAAGATTATGATACATTTTCATCAAACTAGGATGAATAGTGTAATACAACTCATGGGTTTTGGCAAAAATTCTTTCTCACAACCTATTAAAATTGGGAACACATAATCTACCTTAATACCTCAAGATACCATCACCATCGATCTCGTCACCTTCTGCCTACCTACATCATTCTTAATTTGCATCAAGATAGGATCCAACATATGTTTATCCTTTACCTTAGCACCAAGAGATAACTTAGCCACCTCTTAAATAATCACACCATCATTTTTGGAGTCCAAAAGACGAACTTTAAGATTTTTCTAATGGTGACTATCCCTCTTCAAATCTCACTTCTTCTCATCCACATGATATTAGCTTCCCATGGACAACCTGCTAAGAGCATCATCAACCATATTAGCTTTACCTGGATAATAGTGAAGACTTATGTCATAGACCTTGAGCAACTCAAGCCATCTTCTTTGCCTAAAATTTAGCTCCTTCTAAGTGAACATGTATTGCAGGATCTTATGATTAGAATAAATATCAACATGGACCCTATATAAATAATATCGCCAAATCTTTAATATGAACATCAGAGCTAATAATTCCAAATTATGAGTTGGGTAATTCTTCTCATGGACTTTCAATTGTCGAAAGGCATAACCAACCACCTTGCCATACTGCATCAACATAACCTAGTCTAACCCAAGACGCATCATAATAGACAACAAAATTATCAGAGCCCTCGGGTATAGTCAAGATCGGGGTTGAAGTCAATTTATTCTTTAGTTTCTCAAAACTACTCTCACAAGAATCAGACCATAAGAATTTCACATTCTTATAGGTCAACTTAGTCAATGGGGCAGTAGTAGAAGAGAAACTCTACACAAACCTTCTATAATAGCTGGCTAAACCCAAGAAGCTCTGAATGTCAAATAGAGTCGTGGGTCTAGACCACTTCTTAACCACCACAACTTTCTATGGATCCATTATGATCACTTTACTAGAAACAAAAAGTCCTAAAATTTAACCAAAACTGACACTTAGATAATTTAGCATACAACTATTGCTCCTTAAGGGTCTGCAACGCAAGGCGAAGGTGATCGGCATTATCCGCCTCTCTTTGAATACACCAAAATATCATCAATAAAGACAATTACAAATAAGTCCAAGAACTGACGAAAAACCCAATTCATAAGATCCATAAATATTGTTGGGAAATTAGTCAAACCAAAAGACATCACCAAAAACTCAAAATGACCATACCGAGTTCGAAAAGCAGTCTTAGGGATATCTACCTCCCTAATCTTAAACTGATGGTAACCCAACCAAAGATCAATCTTAGAAAGAAACTTAGCACCTTGGATATGATTGAACAGATCATCAATCCTCTAAAAAAGATACTTACTTTTCATTATTAACTTATACAATTGGCAGTAATCAATACACATTTGTAGGTACCTATCCTTCTTGCGAACCGAAAAAATATGAGAACCACATGAAGACCCACTAGGGAAGATAAATCCCTTGTCAAAAAGATCTTTCAGCTGCTTCTTAAGTTTTTTAACTCAGCTGGAGTCATTCTGTAAGGAGGGATAGAAATAGGATGAGTATCCGGAAGAAGATCAATCTTAAAATTAATTTTCCTATCGGGAGAAACACTAGAAAGATCATCAGGGAATACCTCAGGAAATTTACAGTCCCCAAGGACAGTCTGTAAGGAATGACCTTCAGATATATAATCCTTAACACGCACTAAGTGATAGAGGCACCCTTTGGAACCAATTTTCGGACTCTAAGAGACAAAATAAACCTTCTCTTGGATACTAGGGAACTATCTTGCCATTAAATCACTGACTCATTTGGGTAATGCACTACTAAAAAACTGTGTTTAGTGATGAAATTTACTGATAGATCAATTTTCGTCACTATATAGCAATAGATTAGCAACGGAACAGTCAATTTGGTAGCATGCATAACAATTAAAATTTTATATATGCTATTAGAAATGAATCAATGATGGAACTGTGATTCCATCACTAAATAATTACGGGAAAAATTGGCGCCTAAATGTAGTTAGAAATAAAATATTGGTCGCTATGTTAATTATTTCGTAGCAACGGATTTAGCAACAAAATATTCATCGGTATGCTTTAGATTTTTTTAAAAAAAAATTATTTTGTTTAGTGACCAACTTTTCCATTGTAAATATTTATTTTACTTTTTTAATTAATCATTAAGTGTAAAAAAAGGGGGGCTTCTAGGGTTTCAATTCATTTCAGCCCCTCCTCCCCCCTCCCCCCTCCCCCACATAATTCTCTTTCTACTCTTTCTCTCAAGAACCATGTTTACAATTTAAAGGCCTTTTTTCCTGATTTGAATGCCTTTTTGCATGAATTAAAGGCATTTCTGCATGTATTGAAGGTCAAGCTTACACTGGTTTGCTGAATTGAAGCACTGAAGGTATTTGTTTCCATTGTACACTCTCTATCCGAATTGAAATCTGCATGTATTGAAGGTCAAGCTTACACTGGTTTGCTGAATTGAAGCACTGAAGGTATTTGTTTCCATTGTACACTCTCTATCCGAATTGAAATTTGTGTTTTTTTTAATTTTTTGAGTCAGTTTTAAATTATTATTTACTCTCTATCCGAATTAAAGCTTGAATTAGTTTTTACTTATCAATTTCTTTAAGAAACAGTTTGGTTTTGGATGTATGTCCGTGATTTTACTTTACAATGGATGAATCTTGTGATTTTTCTTTACTTTACACAATTTTAGATACATGTAACCGATTGGGGCTAGGGTTTATTTGACTGTTTGGAGAAGGGTTTAATTCTGCCTCAAATGTCTATCTATTTTGTTTTCCATGAAAGTAACTGTTTCCTTGAAAGGTTTTTTAATACTTTTTTAATATGGGGAAATACAAATAGAGAATAGCAATGATAATAGAAATTCTATCATAAGAGCACTCATATAGAGACTTCTTATGGAATAATACAAAGATATTAGCTTATCTATCAATTTATTTTAAAGAAAATGTGAAAGTTGGACAAATACTTTTAACACTTAGCTTAGTGATGAATCTGAACCTACGCTAGGACATTGAGAAACTCTGTATCTACATTGTAACTCATCTTCACAAGTAAAAATGATGCTTTTACTGGGAACTAGTTGATTAAGAAGTAGACATATTTCTTGATGTTAACTATTTCAACACAGGCGGGCTATACCGATACAGTAGCAAGTGTTTATCCTTGTCAAAAATGATATCAAGCTAAAAAGGACTGGAAGTCCTAAACAGTCACGTCTAAACTTTTATTTTGTATTTTAAGTTATGTTGTTGCATTCTGGATAGCTACATCTAGAAATATGTGTTTGTAGAATATAGATCAATGTGTTGATCTCGTTATCTGGTTATATGTTACATCTGTATGAGCCATATTTTTTATCTGGTGGGTGACTGAAGGGTACCTTTACATCTATTGTGAGCCTTATTCTTCAATTTTTATTTTGCCCTTTGATGGATTGCTCTATTAGACGTATTTTCGTTGTTAATGGCCGGCTGTGTAAGGCCTGCAGGATTAAAGTCTAAACATTACACTATGTTTATAATTGGGTATAAACCAAAATATCGTGGCTATTAGCAAGGCAGGTCCGCTATAAAGCCTACTGATCAGAAAGTCAAAATTTATATTGTGAAAATGGATTTTGTTGTTTTTGGGGTTTGGATTTGTTGTGTGAATCTTGGATTGATAAAAATATTGGATCTTTTTTGTGGTTTAGGAGATCTAGTAGTGTAAGTGACATATTTTCAAATATTTATTTGATACACTTTTCTTTCAAGTGCCTTTTTACTGAAAATTCAAGTAGTACGGTGGAAAAATAAATGGAGTATTGTATACAATCAGGTGTGTTTTTAAATTTTCTTTCTTCTTTTTCATACTTTTTGCTATGCTTGTTGACATCTTGATTATTTTTGTAACTTATTTTTGTTATTAAGCATATAACGATAAATTTATTGTTAAAATAGAAGTATGTATCACTTTTATCTTATTTTTATGGTAAACTAGTTTTGTTTTGTACTTTGAGAGAATCACTTTGAATATTTTAGTGAAACTTTTAAACTGTCAATTGATCTACTTAATTATGCTTTCTTTGCTAACTAGTTCTTCATATAGAGTCTGATCATTGATTATCATATTTGTTAATATGAATTTCCAACAAGGTTAATTATTAAGATTAATTGTCGTGTTTCTTATTAAGTTAGTTAATTAGTACTGATTATCCTATTTTTTATTTCAATAGTAATAGGAACATGATTAATCTAAAGTGTGGTTGGATGAATAATAGGTTAGATGGCCAAGGGGATTTATACTCTAGTTTTGTAACCGGCGTGGATGAATTTATTCAATTCACATGTTCTCAACAAAATCGCATGAGTGGTGACAAAGTTAGATGTCCATGTGCAAAATGTTAGAACTATAAATTTGTGGATGTCAAAACTATTAAATGTCACCTTTATCAATCTAGATTTGTTGAGAACTATTTTATTTGGAAGCATCACAGGGAAAGAGATGGTATAAGTGGGACTTCTTATGGTAATGACTTGCATGGTGGTGGTCAACCTATATTCGAAGAGAATTCATACCGACAAATGATTTTGGATACAGCTGGTCCAAACTTTTCTCAGGGTTCAAGTTGGCAATCTTATAGAAATATTGAACCTGAGTCATCTTATCCTTTTGAACATTCAATGGGGGAAGATCCTAATCCCGTGTCTAAAAAATTTTATGATTTGCTAGATATTGTTGATGCAAAATTATATCCCGGTTCATCCCTCTCTCAAGTTGCAGTTGTCTCTCGAATGTTAAATATTAAAATGGAGAACAATATGTTGCAGAGAGGCTATAACCAGATAATGCAATTACTTAAAGAGACTTTACCTGAAGATAGCATAGTGCTTGATAGCTATTATTAGATAAAGAAGCTAGTGCATAGCTTAGGTTTGCCAGTTTAAAAGATTGATTATTATGAATCAAGATGCATGCTGTATTGGGGTGATGATGATGAACACCTTACATCTTGTAAATTTTGTAGTAAGCCAAGGTATAAGCATTCTGTTGACTCTCGTAAGAGGAAATTGGTCCCTTAAAAGAAAATGTATTATTTTCCTTCGATTCTGAGATTGCAAGGATTATATGCATCCCATGTTATAGCTGCCGACATAAGATGGCATCATGAGCATAAAAAAAAATGGTGTGATGCGTCATCCATCAGATTCTGAGGCTTGGAAGCACTTTAATGAAACTCATTCCTTTTTTGTCGCTGAACCAAGAAATATTAGGTTGGATTTATGTACGGATGGTTTTCAACCATTCAATTAGTCTGGAAAGAAATATTCTTCATGGCCAGTGATTGTCACTCTATATAATTTACCTCTAGGAATGTGCATAAAAGAGGTTAATATGTTCTTAACAATATTATTCCAGGTCCTAACAATCCCAAACATAAAATTGATGTTTATATGTAACCTCTAATAAAAGAATTGACCTTGTTGTTAGAGACAGGTGTGGAAGCATTTGACATCTCAAAAAGGCAAAACTTTTAATTAAAGGCAGCTTTGATGTGGATAATTAATGACTTTCCAGCATATTCTATGTTATCGGCATGGAGTACTACGGGTAAATTAGCATGTCCTTATTGTATAGAGGAAACACAATTTGTTAGATTACAGCATAGAAGAAAACAATCCTGATTTGATTGCCACAGAATGTTTCTTGACCAACATCACCCATTTAGAAGAGATCAAAAGAACTTTCTTAAAGGACGGACTTCAAAAGACCCCACCAACATATAGAATAGGAGAGGAAATTTTGGACCAAATGTAACTTGGGGATAAGAAATATAACAGAGTTAGATGCAGAAAAAGTTAATAAAATAATATGTAAGACATGTGGGTGGAAAAAGCGAAGCATCTTTTGGGATTTGCCATACTGGAGTTCTAACATGATTTGATATAATCTTGATGTAATGCATGTTGAGAAAAACTTCTTTGATAATGTATTTAACATTGTTCTTAATTTTGATGACAAAATCAAAGACAATCCACAGTCACATCTAGATATGACAAAGTATTGTGATCGACCTCAATTAGGAAAGAATAGTAATAGACAATATCCAAAAATTGTCTATATATTAGCCAAAGAAGCAAGAGCTATCTTGTTTAATTGGGTGAAAGGCTTAAAGTTTATAGATGGGCATGTTTCAAAGTTGGGTATGTTGCCAGACATATGTGAAAAGGTTATTTGATATGAAGAGTCACGATTGTCATGTGTTCATGCAACGACTAATACCTATTGCTTTTCGTGAACTACTTCCTAGTAATATGTGATAGACACTTAAAGAATTGAGCTTATTTTGTAAGGATCTTACTTCAACCACTCTACGAGTGGATGATATGGTGTTATTAGAGACAAATATTCCATAAATTTTGTGCAAGTTAGAACGTATATTTCCTCCTGGGTTCTTTGACTCGATGGAACATCTTCTTAAGCACCTTCCATATGAAGCAAGGAGTGTTGGACCTGTGCAATATCGATGGATGTATCTTTTTGAAAGGCAAATGTAAAACTCTACATCAAACGTGTGATGAATAATTAATACATAACCTTTCGAACATAATTTTTGATCTTTTTATATATAGGTATTTGAGAACTCTTAAAAGGATTATTGGGAATAAAGCTAGTGTTGAGGGTTCCATTTGTGAAGCGTACTTGATGATGGAGTCAACACAATTATTTTCTCGTTATTTTGAACCTCATGTCATGTCACAAAATCATAATGTGGATCATAATGATGATCGTGGTGTTGTGGAAGATCTTAAAGGAAATCTTTCAATATTCTCCCATCCAGGTTAACTTTAGGGAGAAGCAAAAAAAAAAATTTAACTTTAGATGAAATAAATGCGACCCAAACTTATATTTTACTAAATTATGAGGAGGTTAAGCCATTTGTGAGGTAACAAAATTATCTTAATAATAATAAAATCTATTATTATATCGTGACTTCTCTTATTTAAATTATTTTTTTGCAATGAAGTATTGTAATACCCTGAAGTTTCTTAACTAATTTCGTCCCAAGAATGTCAAGTATTAAATTCTAAATTGAATGATGTTTATTACATGGGAAATTTTCAAGATTTTCACTTTTTTTCATGTGGAAAATTCAATAAGCTTTCCATCGATATAAAATTTGTCTAAATTCAACAATCGGGTAAGAAGTTATGACTATTTCAAGTCCCCATCATAAAAGAGTGCCATGTTGGTTAGTGGCACGCCATGCCACAAGATAAAATGGCAATTGTCCTTTTTTCAGTGTCCCAGTGCAATTTATCCACGTCGTGTCAAACTTCCAGGTCGCAAACGAAATGGCAATGCAATGGCTCTGCATTGCACCATTTTCCTATTTTCCAATTGTCAAATTCCAGTGGCACGGCGTGATAATGCTGCGTCACGCCAGGGGTCCAGGTCGGGAAATTTCCACCAATTTAAAAGATGCGTCCAGGGTTAAAAGAGTCAATTTTTGACCCTTATTTAAGCCCTTTAACACGAGATTCAGCTATTTGGAACCCAAAATATACTAGTTTCTCTCAATTTTCTCTCAAGAACAAGTTAGGGTTTCAATTGGGGATTTAATTTCAAGAAAGTCTCTCCGTCAATCTTCGCTAAATCAAGAACTAAGGTATGTCATGTGTTGATTCATGGGTCTCTTTCACCCATGAAGCTCAAGAATCTCTTTTCAAAATCAAAGATTTATAGATTTATAAATGTTCATGATTTAATTGAATTGAAAAGTGATGTTCATGTTGTTATTTGGTTTCACTCCATGTTATAAACTATTAATTACAAGAATTGATTCTAGTATGTGAGAAATTATGCGGTATTCATGATAAACCCTTCAATTCATAAGTTGATTGAGATATCCTTGATTATTAGATGTGTTGATGATTGTATAAACATAGCATGCTCCCCCCATGTTTGATTAAATGCTTATGTGAAGGAAAAGTTCCATACTAGTATGATAATATGAAATCTCCATTCATTACAAGTTATGTATGTCAAGTGTTTGATGAAATGTCTTAGCCAATGGATTATGTATTGTTGATGTTGGTCTTGTACTCAATAAAGTCATGTTTTTTCAGTTTTCGTCTATCGAGTCCAGGGGGTATTTGTACCCAAAAAATATAGTTGTGTACCTAGAGTCCGTGTCATGTTTCACGATATCCTCAGTCAAGCCATGATCCATAGAACTCAGTCAGTCATGTGACTCAAGAAAGCTCAATAATACAGTATCTCAGTACTATTCTGTCAGTCAACAAAACTTAGTTAATTAAGTCCAGTTCAGTTCAGTAATCCATGATCGGTGTCTATTCAGATGGGAGTAGAAATTAGCACTGAGTGAACCCAAGGATGGGAACACACACTGCCAGATAAGGGTGTGATTCTTAGAAGTCATCCTTGTATTACAGAACTATGTAGCCAGTATAGGTTGAGATATCAATACTGTCAGATAAGGGTTGATGAGGTGGATAAGCACTGTCAGATGAGGGCCCCACCATTCTCTTTTGGGGACACTGTTAGATAAGGGTCACTCACAGCTTGTCTTTACCAGTGGCGCGGTATTAACACCCTTCTAATTGGGGTTACAGATTGGACCCCAACTCAGCCATAATGGCGTATTAGGGGCATGTCGGTTAGATAACTACTTCCCACAGTTTCAATTACAGAATCAGGACTGTCAAATACAGTCATTTAATCTCAGTAATAGAACTCAGATAATTCTACAAAATTCAGGACTGTCAGATACAGTCAACTCAAAATAGTACGGAACTCAGATAGTTCCATTAGATTTAGGACTATTAGATACAGTCACTCATGTCATCAGTTATATCAATCATCAGAATTTAGTTATCAGTCATGCTAGTTATCAGTAAATTCATGTTATCACGATCTCAAATATAGTTACGATGTATTCATGCATGTATTGCCACGTTCATATTAGTCAGTTAGCTAGTATTGTTCATGCATATGAACCCCATGCATTCATCCCACCTTCCATGTATACCTGTACATTCAAAGTACTGACGCATTTGCGCTATGGTGTCTTATACTATAGGTTCAAAAGCACGAGCTCCAGAGCATCAGTAGAATTCTAGTCTCAGCAGTCATAGTTAGCAGTGAGTCCTCATCTTTCAAGGACATGATCATTTATTTATTATCTCATTAATTAATTTATAAGTTGGAGTTAGTTGGGGACATGTCCCATCAACTCCTTATTCAGACAGTTATATTTTAGAGGTTTTTCAGACTACAGTATGTTTAGAAAGTTTTGTTTTGGGAATTTATACCCCATCCTAGATGTTATATTTTATCAAATATTATGTTATAGTTTGAACCTTATGGCCTTTCAGTTCATGTTTCCGCATTATACAGTATATCATGCAGTATACAGGTACAAATATCAGTCATGGGTTAGCTTGTGGTCCTTCGGGATTATGACCACCATGTAGCATTTCGGGTACCAGATTTGGGGCGTTATAAGTATGTACCTGCAATATTTGGAAAAAGAATTTTTGAATCTCTCTCAAAGTGAAATAGAAGAGAGCCTTGAAGAAAATTTTGCTATATGGTTCAAGGAATATGTAAGATTTAAATAAATATTAACTTTCATATAATGATGTACTTAAATTGGCTTCTCAAATTTAACTAAATATTTGAATTTTTTTAAAATAAGCTCGGTGCAATTTCATTGAAAATGAATACTTTCGTAGTCTTGCTCGTGGACCATTGATAGGAGCTACATGCCATTCAGTTTATTTTGTTAATGGATATAAATTTCACACAGAATGTCATGGTAGTGTGAGATCAATAATGAATAGTGGATTTTGTATCTCAGATCCAAATTTTGGTGATTATTATGGTAGGATAAAAGAGATTATACAAGTGGAATACCGTGAAGCACCTTTAAAGCAAAATGTGTTATTCAAATGTGAGTGGTTTGACCCAACAATGGATGTCGGTGTTAGAAGCATAATCAATACAAATTGGTTGATATAAACCATCGTCGTTGGTGTAAAAAGTATGAGCCTTTTATTTTTTCAATGCAAGAAACTCAAGTATTTTATGTACCTTATCCAAGAAAAAAAAAGGACAAGGATGATTGGCTAGTTGTATTGAAGGTCAAACCTCAAAATGTTATTGAATTACTAATTGAGGAAGTGGTGATAACTTCATAACTGAATGTTCCTTTTCAAGTTAAAGTCCATGAAATAGATATGTCTGTTACTATTGATGAAGATATTTATTGCATGATCCAAATGGGGGTGTACTTGAAATGAATGAACCTCTTAATGATGGTTTATTTGAAGAGCATCATGAAATGGATCTATAGAAGAAGAATATGAAATTGAGAAAATTGAGGAGGATGATGAAGACGAAGAGTTTGAAGAAGACATAAATAGTGACTAGAGCATGTTAAAAATTTGTTATTTTATCTTTGTTGTATTATTTTTTTAGTAAGAAGACATAGATAGTGACAAGTGCTTGATAAAAATCTGTTATTTTATCTTTATTGTATTTTGTTTTTAGTATTTTTTTTTCTCCAAAATATTATCATTTTCTTAGTTTTTGGTTTCCTTTAATAATCTATTAGTTTTTCATATCACATCATTTTAATTTGGTTTTTAATAGTATTGATCTAACGATACCATTATTTTTTTGTAGATATGACTCGAGGTGGATATCATACAGGCAAGTCCTCAGGTAGGAGTAAGACTACTAATCGTGTAAAAATTCCTTCTATTCCAACTCTAGTAATTGAACAAGATGATACAATTTCTATCCCTAGCAGTATGCCAACCGATCAAACACTACTGCCCAATAGTACGCCATTAGTTCAAACATTGGGAGAAAGAAGTACCCCGGTCATTCCTGAGACATCTCATGTTTCACCTAACCAAAGCAGCCCAACAGGATAGAATATGAATGCTTAAAGCAACACGGTAATTGAGGGAACATCTAGTCAGATAAATGCATCTGGTTCAGGTGATTCCAGTTGTAGCAATGGTCGGACCCTTATTTTTTTTACTTCTTCAGGGGTAGCACTTACTACCAATTTTTACATATATTAGGGAATGATGTCGTCAATTTTTTCGCTATCTATTGGTCATTATTAGTTGATAATCAATGCCATGGTTAAAGTTTCAACTCCTAATTTTTTTAAGCTATACTCATTTATATTTTTGTTAAGTGTATAGCTATTGAGACTGGTGTGGTTGATCTATATTTCGTAGCTAAAGTAATTCCTTAGTGGAAGTAAAAAAAAGGAAAATATTAAGAGACGTATACATAATGATACAAAAAGCACAAGGGAAATACGAAACAAACACCAAATCAGTCCACAAGTTTGAAGAACCTAGACCCCTGTGGTGACCACTCTCGGATTCACTACAACAACAATGAAAACACAATAACAACAAGATATTGAAGGTGTATGATACACCAAAAAAAAAACAATATGGTGAGATGGACGACAATAACAAGATAGGAACAACACATAGTTTTACTAACAAGAGATAGAAACGGTTACAAGAACACAAACTGCTACAAGATTACAATAAAAGTAAAGGGATAGTTAGATAAACTTAATGAAGGTATAATCTTAAGAACCCAAGAGCATATTCCACTCTTGGACCTTTAACACTATACACAATGTTCACCTATCTCTTAAGAAGACACAAGGTCGGAATCCACCTCCTAAGCATCACGTTTCCAAGCCATGAGATCAACAAAAGTGATTCCACACTCTCTATGCCTAATTTCAGTTTTGGTGCCTCAAGGAGAGAGGACTTAGGTTTCTTTGTGTTTCAAGACTTAAACATCATGAATAATCTAATTCTAAAAGCCCTACAATGTTCTATTTATACTAGGTTACAAATAAAATACAAAATGTCCAAAATGCCCTTTTAAGAGCTAGGCTCCCTTTAAGTGTATTTAGGGGCTACCTTGTTGTGTTCCAAGGCTCCTCTTTACACTACAAGTGTGATATTAGGGTTGGTTTAGTGTGTTTTATGTCCTTAACTCGCACACTCCAAGCCCCGGGTTCATTACATTCTCACATGCGTCCATCTTTGTGGTCATACTTGTATCATCCTCCCCTCCTTAAAAAGGATTCGACCTCGAATCCATGCCTTGCAAAATCAAAGAGAGACAAACAAGCACACTTTCTCATGGCATAAGGGTTAGGATTAGCAAAAATAAACAATAATGGTATGCACTCAAAACACCCAAAACAGACCACACCAAAAAAAGAAATCGAGGACCCTTTGTGTTCAAGTCTCGGCCAACAACAAGTCTCGACATGCCAAGGTGGTTCATATTTAACATATAACTAAGAGTATTTAGTGTTAAACATTATGAATCCATTGACAAATTCACCAAGGACTTGGCTATGATAAGCACCCAAGAGAAATGCACCTAAGCCAAGAGTAAATCTTCCCCACCCTAAGATGGCACCGGGATCAAATGGGAAGAGTAGCTATAGACACGAGTCTAAACAACACGCCCATTTCCCATAGTCTTTACCACAACCACACGGCCTACTCTCTACATTGGCATACATATCATCATAATTAAAGAGAGAGTAGAGAAAGGTGGCATTCAATTCTACTTCTACTATGGTGTCCTCGGAAAAGCCACACAAAGTAGAAAAAGAAGTAATTTCTAAGACCACACATTCCTTACCCTTAAGAGTACTCTCATCTTCCAAGAAGAGATTTCTATCTTTAGGAGGAATGTTGTCATGCCATAGTGGGTTAGCATATAGGCTATAGCTTCCAAGGCAAGCTATACCATCATTTTCACCACTAGGCCTATTAGGAGTGTTTAAACTACCTTCAAACAAGACATTGTACCTAAAGAGTGAATGATCTAACCCGCGGACAGATTTGGAAATTTCACTCTCTAAGGAATCATTATCAAGTTTCAAAGATATGTCAATCACACATTAACCCTATGAGCCAAGCAAACATTAGAATCTTTACAACAACATAGGCTCACGGGTTCACTCCTTTTTTCTTGACCAACATTTTCAAATTCTTCACTTACTTGAGACTCATTAATCATACCACACATATTCTCAAGTGGTAGGGAAGTTTTACACACAAGTTGGTCACCACAAATTTCACCCGACGATGTACTTTCATTCAACACAATAGCTTCAACACTAGTGGACACAAATCGATCTTACTAGAAGAATCGATTCAGTCATCTATAGGATCAACTAGTGTATCCACTCACACAACATGTACATCATCCACAAATGTACATCATCCACAAGTGGTAAGGAATCAATATACTCATACGTAGGTAAGCTACTACTCATACTCAATAGCTTATTAGCCACACGTTCATCATCCACATGTACCAAAGTGTAAGAGATACCTATTTTACCTTGACGTTCATGCGTACATTCGTCTTTACCTTGGTGTGAAAGTCCTTCACAAGTTTGGGCAGCAACTTCCTTTGGGAAGCTCTCACCACAAGGTGCTTGGACCTTAGATATTGGATTTGTTGGGATAAGTGTGGATACCAATTGGCGTAGCCTTTCAACGTGCCATTTTATGTCTTCAATATTGTCGGTGATGCGGTCAAATGTGGCATCGAGATTGGTGGCAGCCATGGTACCTAAGAAAACACAACAACGAACAACAAAACAAATAAACTTGTTAGCTCAAAAATGCCTCACCACACTCTTACTCTCGATTTTTACCTCACACTTGATTTCACAAGTGTTGAAAGCCAGCTTATACTTCGTGAGTGATTGAGGGAGGAGTCCACCTTGGTCCGAAATAGATTTTCATTTGAGTTGACTCAAAGAAAATTTGCTTACGGACTTGAACCAACAAGATACAATAAATTCACAAAAGATAAAAAGCAGAAAAGAAACGTAGACACAAACAACGGATTCAAGAACTAAGTGACAACCTAGTAGAAGTTTACTAGCTTGTTAATTAGTACTAGGATCAATTAAATAAAACTAAGAGACAACAAAATGAAACTAAGAAATCTAAAATTTAAGCTCAAAAATATTGCACGAACAATAGCAATGATGATGTGGTGGCCACGTATTGGTTCAGTTTTATCAAGTGGTTATTCTCAAATGTTCAAGTCTTGGTCAAAAATTAATTTGGATTGGTGGAGTTTGTTTTAGGAGGAAAAATAAGTCTTGGATCCTTTTTCAATTTTCAAGACTTAACTTTTTCTTGTACTTCTCTTTAAAACATGGGTCCTTAAATCATGGAAAAGTAGTTGAGAAGTAATATAAAGCCTTTTGGTGGTTGGGGGTCTTTCAAGACTAACAAGTACATACACCTTTTTCCTTTACCTTTTAGGATCAAGCACTCACTTTATGTTCTAACAATATATGAAGGAAGGTGAAGAACTTCAAGAACAACAACAACCACACCAAGAACAATAACAACAATCTTCAAGAACAACAATAATTCCAACGGCCAACTCCAGTCCACAACAACAAACGGCCAAGTCTCTTTAGTGTTGTGTCTTTGGTTTTAACAACAGATGAAGGTTGTGACGAACATCAAGAACACAACATCATTCACCAAGAACTACAACAACAACACTCCTTTCATCAACAACAACCACACATATGTTCAAGTTAAGTTTTTCAACAATAATGTCTACCACATGATCTTACTTGTCCACGACAACAACAACAAAGCATAAACTTTGATATGGACTCAAGTATTAGTAAAGAACAAAGCTAACACTAGAAACACTCAAGCAAAACAAAAATCTCGGCCAAGACACAATAAGAACGCAATTCTCGGCCAAGAACACAACACGGGCAGATTGCACTTTTTTTTTTATTTTTCAGCTTTTCAATAATTTTTTTTTTTTTTTTGAATTTTCTAATCAAGCAATCCCAAGAGTGATCTTGTAGGAACAAGATCTATCCATTCTCTGATACCAAATGATACAATAAGCACAAGGGAAATACGAAACAAACACCAAATCAGTCCACAAGTTTGAAGAACCGAGGACCCCTTTGGTGACCACTCTCGGATTCACTACAACAACAATGAAAAAACAATATCAACAAGATATTGAAGGTGTAAAATACACCAAAACAGCAACAATATGGCAATATGGACGACAATAACAAGATAGGAACAACACACAGTTTTACTAACAAGCGATAGAAACGGTTACAAGAACACAAAATACTACAAGATTACAATAAAAGTAAAGGGATAGTTAGATAGACTTAATGAAGGCATAATCTTAAGAACTCAAGAGCATATTCCACTCTTGGACCCTTAACACTACACACAACGTTCACCTATCTCTTATGAAGACACAAGGTCAAAATCCACCTCCCAAGCATCACGTTACCAAGTCATGAGATCAACAAGAGTGATTCCACACTATCTATGCCTAATTTTAGTTTTGGTGCCTCAAGGAGAAAGGACTTGGGTTTATTTGTGTTTCAAGACTTAAACATCATGAATAATCTAAGTCTAAAAGCCCTACAATGTTCTATTTATACTAGGTTACAAATAAAATACAAAATATCCAAAATGCCCTTTTAAGAGCTGGGCTCCCTTCAAGTGTATTTAGGGGCTACCTTTGTCATGCCCCAAAATAACCCCTAGGCGTGACTGGCTCCCAACAACACCGTTTGCCAGGAGAACCAATTTTTCTATTCATTCCTCATATCTACAAACACTGAAATGAAAACATACACAACACAATGTGCACAAAATAATGATTAAAAAAGAATAATTATCCAACAAGATATCGCATAGCGATTTATGAAAACTACAATAGTTTAGATAACAACTCTTTAACCCAAATCCCACACTGAGTTCATGGAGCATCTAAACAGAATTACATAAGTTCAACTTTGGGCCTAAAAACCCAACGAACTGAAACATAAGCTAAAATAACTAGAGATGAATAACAGCCTTCACGAATAATGTGAAGGCTCACCTTAAAGATAGAATCCACACGTAAATATAGTCAGCCACGAGCCTTTCTCTCTGCAACCGTATCTACACGTATGCAAGTAAGGAGTGAGCTATATATAAATATATAACCCAGTAAGATCATTGACTCGCTACTTTAATGCCCCTGGACCAAGTGTTAGAAAATACAAAACACAACAAAGATACAAAAACAATATGTACATAATATCTTTCATAAAATAATATCAATAAGATTTTCAAAGGGGTTCAAAATATCATCTCATAACAACTCAATCCACACTCACGACTTGTCATAAACGGCAGTGATGGTGATCGGCCTAACACTCGGACAAGTCCATGGCAGCATATATAATGCCCGAAAAGTCTACTACAGCAGCATGTACAAGCCCCTAATATATTAAGGCAGCATAGGTAATGCCCCTAACATATTACGGCAGCTTAAATAATGCCCCTAACATATTACGGCAGTAAAAGTAATGCCCCTAACATATTACGGCAGCTATGTATGCCCCTAGAGACTATAACAGCAGCAAAAAAATATATTCAACGCCCCAACCTCACCTCACATTTCACCTCTAGCTGATTCACAATACACTTCACAAAATAAATATCCACAGCTTGTCAAAGGCCACATATTCTACCTAGTTCACGCTTGTCCCAACACATGGACTAGGCAGAAAAATATAATCCTTATAAAGAAAATTTGAAAAGCAAGTTTCCCAACCTTGCAAATGCGAAGAACACTAACCAAACAACCTCTAATGGTTTCAATCTATCAAAAGTATCAAGTACTGATATCAATTACACTAGCCAGAATCAAGTGTCAAGATCTGCTACTTTCAGTCTTAAAGCTAAACCGCAATAATCTTCACCTTAAACCATGTATTAGAGATAACAATATCTTAACACCACTGTCCCAACATAATACTATCAGAAATCTAACTTAACAGAAATTGGGCTTCACACATTGGATACTATTTGTCCATCGGGTTTAATACTTTTCAGTTTCTCCCATTATTTTCTGATCATTAGAAAAGTCTTCAAATATAATAAAGAATGGTAGAAATAGGAGTTGTAGCAGTAGATAACGATTTTCTTGTTTTCTATTAAATATACCACTATCCAATATTTTACACCAACATCCACTAATTAACCTCAAATCATTCTTTTCCTTCAAT